>NC_062969.1:13231689-13261689 GCF_023119035.1 Salvia hispanica
CATTTTTTTCGAACTTATACACTCTCAAATGGGTAGAGAAAAAATTTATAGTAATTGATTCTCCATTTTATTGACATTTGATTTTCCAATTGTAACCCCACTCTCTCTCTTTCACATTTTGCTGACTTTTGTTTTACATGTTTAAAAGCTAGCTTCATAAAATAAGACGTACGATTTTTCAGATAAGGTCTCTCCTAATGAAACTACATGCTCTTCTACCCCCATTTGTACCAACAGTAGTTAATGATGATGACTCAAACTTGTAGGATAATTCATGATAAAATAATTCCTTTTTTTTTATATTAGTACTTAAATCTACGTTTTACATAACAAAGAAAAATGAAAGAGTTAATATTTAATTTTCTCTATTTAAATATTATGAGAAGCTAGACCAGTCAAATATGAAATGTAACTGCATGGAAAGTCTTGGTCTTCTCTATCTTTTTCCCTTATATAAACCTGACAAATCGAAACTCCAATAACCAATTCATCTTCCACCACCATTAACATGTGTGCCCTTTTTCATGATCCAAACTATGCCTTATTGATCCATCAATCTTCACCATACTACCGGCACCGTGGGGATGGTGAAGAATAGGGACGACTGATTGGATATTGGTAAGAGTCGGTTGATTGTTCAAAATAAAAGCACCAATTGGTACTCTTGAGAATAAGTTCAACAAGATTAAAGATACCTCTGCAGAAAGCAACGATGAGAAGAAAGTCATCAATCGTGCAGCGTAGACAAAGGTAGGCGAGAGAGATTTAGGTTTAGGGAAATGGTTTCTTGTTCCATTATGATCTCTTTAGGAGATTACATCACATGCCTTATTTAGGAATCAAGAGTCCCTGTTTGGTTCTACGATTACGACATGGGAAAAGAACTTATAACACGCTCAACCCCATTACATTGAAACATGAAAGTCAAAAGACTCAACTACCACTAACTAAATACACGAACAAACTCAGTCAGAAGCGACTCATTACACGGATACTTCTTGTCTCGCCCAACGGCATCTCCACCTTCCCTTGTTTGGGTTGAACGCGTAACACATTAATGATAAACATCAAATGCGATACAATCCGTCTATTCGTATTTATAAAACAACCATTCAACTATCAGCAAAATCACATAAGAGATTAAACATTCAACTAACAAATAAATAATAGTACAATATTTTTATTCATCGGCACCTAATCTATTAACACAAATTTATAATTAAAATAGAACATTTATGACAAGTACGATGAATTGCCATTCTTCTCTAACTTCAAGCGTCCTACTGACTTTATGAAGCATCTGCAACAAACAAAAATAAAATCAAAAGTTGTTAATTTTTTTTAATTAATGCTCCATTAATATAGTTCTTAAATCCAAATGAACTTACTCCCATGGTACATCTCTTTCTTGGAGCCATTCACCTTCCTTGTTTTGATACATGAGTTTGTACGTCTAATTTTCTTCACCTGCACCAATTTTCAACCACAACAATTTTAATGAGGGGAAGGATCCCTGCTGTCCACGGCAGGGGCTGTGCCATTTCCCACTGGCAAAATCAAATCAAAGAAAAAGAAATAAAACAAGTGTTGCTGCATTTTGTTCATAGAATGTTATGTTTTAAACACAGCCCCCTGCTGTTGTGCACAGCAGGGGATCCATTTCATTTTAATGAACACCCACAACAGTCCTCTTTTATTTTGCATTCATTTCAAATACAACATATAGTACTTTCTTTTGATACTATATGTTTGTATAATTAGGTGAATTAAATAAGTGCTAATTCGTAATTTTGATATTTTTCAAGTAGCAATGCATGCATGTCTGATTCAATATCAACAGTAAAATTAAAGAAGAATTTAGTAGGAAAAAATGGTTACTGTTTCCAAACAAGGCAATGAGGTTGTTAGCAAGCGTGCTATAGGAGCGATAGAAGCTTAAATCAATCTTCCTTGTAAACCCAACTCCTTCCATTTTCACTTTGACGTACAACGAATTCGCGGCCCTCCCGCATCCAACGTGTACATATTTTGTAACATCCCGAATTTCCGAATCCTAATTTTAGAGCCCTAAAATTTATTATTGATGACGTGGGAGATGTGAGATGTGAATTATTTGATAAATGAATTTATTGCATGAGTTTCTTTGACCGGGAAGTTTGAAAAGTCAAACTTGTTGACTATGTGAAGTGACATGTGATTTATTAAATTATCAGGTGAATTATTTGTTTAAGGGTGAGTGAGATTTTCGAACCTTTGGACTTTTGGAGAAGGAATTCTATTTTTTCCGGATTTAATTTAATTCTTGGGATATTTATCCGAATTAAATCCAAAACCCAATTATTTCCCTATTTCTTAATGGGAAAAATCGAGCCCTATTAATATTAAGGTGATTTTCGAAAATCACCTAGCTTTGGGAAGGAGGAATTTATTTCATTTTTAATTGATCCCTTATTGATTTCCTTCCATACCTAGAATTTAAATATTATACCAAATCTTTCCATACCTCAAGAGATCTTGCCATATCTTATTTTAGTTAATATAAAAAAAAAATCCATTCCTTATATATCAACCATACTACACGCCTATTTCCAATCTCTAAGTGGGTGATTTAATATTTTATTTTGCTCCGTGATATTTTATTCTACTCCGTAAAATATACCAAAACAAAATCTTGGCTAATTGAGAGCCATATATTTCGAAAATTACATGGCTTGATACCCTAGTCTATTTTTGTTAATTCTTCTTCCCTACTTCACAATATATATTTATTTAATTGTGGAGAATAAAATCTTACCAAATATTCTATTTTAATTACCTAGAGATCTTGTTGAGCACTATAAATAAGAGAACCCCTAACCCTAGCCCCAATAAATTTCGCCCCTCTCCTCTCTCCCACTCTCTCCAATTTTTCTTCCATTCTCCAATATTTTTGTCATCTTTTGAAGAAGAATTGAAGTTCAATCCAAGAATCTTGAAGAACCAAGGCTAATACTTAATTCCTACCGATCGTTTTTCTCATAAGGTATTTTATATTCATCTTCTTCGTTTCTACTCGACTCCTCTTCTTTCTAACCGATTAATCGGTCTTCTTGAACCCTCATGCATCTTGGTTGAGTGAAAGCGGGATAAAAGGGACGTGGGAATATGTTACATGTGTGTGGCGTGTGTGTGTATGCGTGGCGTGTGTGTGTATGCGTGTCGTGTGTGTGTGTGTTGTGTTTGTGTAGTGTGTGTTTGATGGATAAATATTCTTGTGTGATAAACATGATTTTTATTGATTAGTAATGATAAGATAAATCGTTGGGAAAAGGGAAAAGTATTGAGACATGCATGAGTAAGAGTAGTGTTGAACCTAATTTGTGATATGTGCCTATGTGATTAAAAGGTGAAACTTTGGTTGCGAAGCCGGATAACGGAAAAGCAAAACTACTTGAAATCTAAGCAGTCGAGGTGGGCTTTATTCTTAAACTCTTTTACTTCTTGCAAAAATATTGATTGGTGTTATAAGGGTGGTTTAACTGTTATGCCATGCCTATGTTTGTTTTGTTGTGATATTGTGCGCCTGATGCCTAGTTTGTGTGTTCGCTCCATTGGGCTAGGGCTGTGGATATGTTATACGAATTCGGGTCTGAGCACGGGCCGCAAACCCTACCAGGCTGTGTACACGTGGGGATCGGGAGCCGTCCTTGCTAGTCGGCCGGTCTCGTGGGCGAAAAGTGTGGCCACACTTTCGTCGCACCATGGATATGATTGTGATTGTGGAATTTGATGAGAAAATGGGGGATTGTTTGATTGGCCAATTTATGGAAATATTTTTGTGATACTCGTTGAATATTTATTTTGAAAAGTGTAAAACCTCGAGTTCACTATGGTAAGGGTGACATAACTTGTAAAATGTTTTGGCAACGAGCTCACTGAGTATTTCAAAATACTCAGCCCTGCATGTGTTTCCTTTATGTGCAGGTTGAATGGCGACGAGCGGTGGCGGGTGTTGAGCACATTAATTAATTAAGATGGTTATTTTGAACAATCGAGTGTAGTTATGTCTTCATACATGGCTCCACTTTCTCTTGGCCTTTTTCCGCTGAATCTTTGAACACTTTAGCATCACTTGGTTACTTTGAGCTTATTCCTTTTGAATTCGGAGTTTGAGACTTGTTGTGGTTTTTCGTTGGAATTATGTTGAACCCTTGTTTTTTTTTTATCTCAGTTAAAATATTTATCCTTCATTTATTTCTCTCGATTTAATCGTTGACTAAATTCCTAGTAGTTCGTTCAATACCTTGGTCAAACCTCTTTAATTGAAACCCTAGGTTTTATTCTTGGTGCTTTTAAGTCCGCTTTGGTAGCAGCCCCCATAGTTACTGTACCCTAGAAATCCGGGCTGTTACATAATTAGCGGCCCAAACACGGTGGCGCAGCTTCCTCCACGACCGCACCGGCGGCCAACCAACCACATATCCGTCCTTAGTACTAGTATTATTCACATTATCACCCCAAACATCAAACATCAATATAAATAAAAAGAAAGGAGAGATCATTATCAATGAAAGTCTCACCACTTTGGGCTCTTGCAATTGCAGTGACAAAGAAGTCTCACCACTTTGGTTTGAAAGTGAGAGTTCCATTGTAAATTCAAATCAAGTGCATGTGTGTATATATAGGCTAGGGGTTGGCGAAACGGGTTACCCGTGGGTATTCGCACCCGACAAGTCGGGTACCCGTACCCGATTTTAGCCAAATTTGTTGTCCCAATACCCGCCCCGCGACATACCGGGATTACCCGATACCCATGTCGGGTATCTCGTACCCTACATTGCGGGTATCCATACCCGACCCAAAATCCTAATAAAAAAATTGAAAACCATAATAAGCGTTAATGTTCCCTAATTTACATTATTAATATTGATGGTAAAACGTTGAATAGATTGAGAATAAAAGTGAGAGGACACTCTATAGCTAGTTCCAATGAGTTTTCAATCGTATGTTCGTTGGAATATAAAAATATTTTAAAAGAACTCTTAGATTATATAAAGTACTCCCACTATTACACCTTAATAGAGACATGCATTTTATTTTCTTCACTCATTTTGAAAAAATAATAATATAAATACTATTCTCTACATTATTATCTCTCTTGCTTTATTTTTTTCTCATGTTCTAACTATTTAGTTTTAATTTTTCAAAATGAGTGCATATATGGCTATTATTATTTAACTATTTACTTTTTTTTTCTCCACTTTAACTATTCGAAACATCACTATTAATATGAAACGGAGGAAGTATTAAAATATGAAATATGACTAATACTAATACTAACGGGTATTATCGGGACTAATGAGTATACCCGCGCGGGTAGTGGGTATACCCACTACCCGCAAAACTCTAAAACGCACTACCCGATCCCGCCCCGTTTCCCGTTATCGTTGTACGCAGTACTATACTACTGTGCATACAGAAGCAGTACACAAATGTACATAAACAAACATGGTACGTACGTAAATTCCACTGGAATCATTTTTATAGCAAGGATCCACGAAAGATAATGAATAAATTACATATAGAGTATTGTAACTTTAGACTTGACTGAAACAAATTTTTTTAATATTGGTCTTGTAGACATATTTGTCTATTTAAACTAAAAGTCTATATAAAAAAAATTGAGAAACAGACTGGAGGGAACCCTAAACCTTAAACAATAATCACTGAGAAAGGTAAAACTAAATTCCCACCGCATTTTTCATATAATTTTTTCATTCTGTTCGGAAGAAGTTAATTTCTCTAAATTATGAGTACTAATATTAATTCGTAAGTTATAATTCAGGTCATCTAATATTGTTATTGGGTTTGATATGTACTTCAACAGAAGGGGATGTGGATCCCCTGCTGTGGTGGAAACACAGCAGGGGGTGCTGTGCTGTTAAACGGCACCGTATTGATACAAGGGTTTTTGGCTTTTTAAACTAAAACCTTTCTCCGAATTCCGGTTTTTCCCATGAACTATGAGATTTGTTTTTAAAACCACGAACTTTCATTTCGTTAGGATTTTCCCCCGGCGGGTCAACGACGAAACCCGGATTGTCTACATGTCAATTTTAATCCTATTTGTCACTAAATTGATTACTTAGATCCTATTTGGCACAATAATACATATAGTCACAATTATTACACAACAAATGACAACTTTTGAATAAACAAAACACAACTTTAACATTTTGAATTATGCTATTCGGGTCGGGCTGGGAAAATCCTAATGAAATGAAAGTTCGTGGTTTTAAAAATAAATCTCATAGTTCATGGGAAAAACCGGAATTCGGGAAAAGGTTTTGGTTTAAAAAGCCAAAAACCCTTGATACAATTGCTGCTTCCCCTTATTTTATTATTTAAGCCAGCGTTTGTTTTAATTGATCCACTCACTTATTCGTTTTGCTTCAATTGCTATATACTCCCTTATTTTATTATTTAATGATATATTGATACAATGATTTTGGTTAATACGGACTACAGAATTATGAAATCGGAATTATTTATTACTACTTTGTTGAATAGGGGAATTTACTTATATAAGTAATACTGTTTGTTGAATATTAACTTTGGTAACTAAAATTTATTATATAAAATTATTTAAAATGATACTCCACAGTTGGAGCTCGTTTATAATACTTCATTTGTTCTATTCATGATGTTCACATTCTTGAATGATACATAATTTTAGATGGAATAGTTTAATAAAGTAAAGTAAAAAAGATGATTGAATATTTTAATGAGAGAGAAAAGGGGAATTTATTTCTAAAATAGAAAGTGAATATCTTGAGTATGACAAACTAAAATGGAAAGGTAGACATCTTGAGTTGGACGAGGGTATGATTAAAAACTTATCACGATTTAAATCAAAATAATAAAATTAAAGTATACTCCCTCCAACCAAGAAATTTTGTCACATTTTCTCATTTTCGTCCATCCCATAAAATTTGTCACATTTCACTTTTTGACACTAACTCATTTCCACTTACATTTTATTATGAACTAGTAATAAATAAAAACTCATATTCCACTAAGTTTTTTAATTCACTTTCCATTACATTTATTATAACCCGTAACCGGTCAAAGTGTGACAAAAGTTATGGGACGGATGTAGTAATATTTTTAATTAATAAAAATAATTAAAGTAGTAATTTTGTTTCTTATAGGATAACCTGAACTTAATCTGATAATAATTTCATATGAATTTATGTCGGATTATCGTGCCAAGAATTGTCAGACCTAATATTAATAGTTAAATAAGTAAAATCGAAATAAGCATGCAAGTGAATATAAAAGTATGAAATGATAATTACTAAAATAAATAAGCCATAAATTTAATGAATACTTAAATGGTAATGAATCGTTAATTAAATAAAAAATTGGTTCTAACATAAATCACTTAAAATATGGATTAGTTTGCTGCATGACGCAGCTTGTACTAACCTATTATACAAAAGATTAAGTTTTAAAATGTTGAGAGTTGAGTCGGTGCTGTGCTGTTTACCAAAATCATTGTACAAATATATCATTAAATAATAAAATAAGGGAGTAAAGCAATTGAAGCAAAATGAATAAAGGAGTGCAGCAATTAAAACAAAACGCTGGCTTAAATGATAAAATAAGGGGAGGTAGCAATTGTATCAATACGGGTCGTTTAACAGTACAGCACCCAATGCTGTGTTTCCACCACAGCAGGGGTCCACTCCCCAACAGAAGAAGATGATTTATTTAATTCATCTACTAATATAATTTTAACAATAATGGGAATAAGATAATACACATATGTAAAAATAAACTTTAAAAAATAAAGTAACTTTAGTTTAAATTCGAAAATTCGACCGTGGTGACTGACAGACTAAGGCTATAAATGACGGATTTATTAGTTTGGAAGCTAGAAATGATATAGTATAATTAGTTAGCATTTTGGTATTAGGAGTTAAAAAAACTACGTATATTGTCAATCTTCAATTAGGAATTTTTAAATTCAGAATTAAAATGTATTAAGCAATATATCTTATCAATATAGTTATGATTTAATTAAGACAGATGCACCATATATCCAAATATACTGGAGTTCGCCTCTTGTGTGAATGTGACATAAGAGTAGATTTATTTTCTCACATCAGCCAAATAACTAAGCAAGTCTTCTCATGAATTATGATTTAGGACAAACATATATATTCATTTTTATTAAAATCCAATGGAATAAAAGAATTTAAAATTTAAAAATAAGATCATTTTTCCTACGACGGAATCCTTGCAAACGAGTCGTTTATGTATGCGATAAGGCATCTTAATTTTCAACACAACGTATGCTATATATTACAAGAACGTTTGCATATGATAATATAGGAGTACTTATTTTTTTTAGAATGATAAAAATGCCTTCATCAACGATAAATATTAGAATGATAAATGGCCCAATAGCATTTTCTAATTACTAAATTCAGAAAACTTGTTCTTTCCTTTGGGCCTACTATATAACACAGGCTTTGATGATTTCATGCTACAGAGAACATAGAAAGGCTGGGGAAGCCCAACATTGTTTCAGATAAAAATGCGAATTATATTTATCAATTTCAAGGAAAGATACCCTAATTGTATCGAGTGAGAATGACAATAGAATAGAAATGCGAATTATTTTTAACTCTTTGATTGCAAAGATTTGTGGTGGATGCATCCTTTTAATCCCATTAGAAGCGAAAATTTGTTTTTTATTTAATTTGTTCATTCTTACTCATTAATTTATATGTTTGTTCGTTGATTTTGAATGGTTATTCATCATTTTCATTTATCACAAAAGTTTTACTAATAATTTTTTTTAAGTTAGGTGATTCTTTACTGTTTTAAGCCCACTCTAGGGGTCGTTTTTCTTCGTTCCACACTGAACGAAAAAAAACAAAGAAGAATGAAACGTCTCTATTAACATGAAACACAAACTTCAAAATTCCATATCAGTTTATAAAAGATATTGATCACTTAATTCTATTATTTTATTTTTCTAATATTATTACTGTTACAATTATTGCACTTAGGCATTCGCTAGAAAATGAGCATCAAGTAAATGAATGTGTAGTTTGCCATCCAACTTGATATCAATAAACATTTCATAAAATAAAATAACTTGATTTCCATACACACTGGCAATAATTCCGAGCCCTACAAATCGTAAATATTGTACCAAACACACATTATAGGTAAGTAGAGTACAACATAGATTTGCATGTAGCACAAGCATACTACTAATACTACCTCATTGGAAAAATTGGAAAATTTTCCCATAACCCTAATTAAGCAAGCTATAGAAATTAAATAATGTTTCATCAAACGAACCGGAATAAACCAAATCGTCCAAAATGGGCATGTAATTGTAGGCCTCGAAATCCAGATGCCCATTTCTCAACTTGTCTATCCAACAATCTGTTGCACTACCACTCTCATCGAAACTCCCCCCTTCAATTTTCGGAATCGGGGCCGCAGATTCTGTCGTGGCCGCCCTCCCAGTGGCCTCGTGGGGCGGCGGTTCAGGAATTTGAGCCCGGGAGGGCCTCTTGTTCAAATGGGTATTCCAGTAGTTCTTGACTTCGTTATCGGTCCGACCGGGAAGCCTTCCGGCAATCAACGACCACCTATAGGGGAAAAAAAATAAAAGTGGTTTGACCGGTCAAACCGAAAACTACATATAGTCATAATGTATTTTTTAGACTCACACCAGGTAACTCAAATCTCCGAACTATTATTAACTGAATTGTGCATTTTTTTTTATAAATGTGTGCAATTGAGTATAAGATAGTAAAAGGGCTTAAGCCCCTATCAATTTTTTTTTACTTTTAGTTATATAATCTCATCGAACTTTGGGTATTTTCTATAGATTATTGTACAAAAAAAAGTCTATCAACTTAAAAAAACCTTAGTATACTACAAATATTCTGTCAAAAATTTCAAACCCAAATTTAGAATATATTGCCCATACTAAAATAAATTTATGCGTTCTATCCTGATTGAATGAATAGAAAGTGGGAATAATGATCCATAAAGCAATGTACATGAGTTTGTATCCAAGAGATCTTGAAATGATAGATTTTGCCTTTTCTTCTATCTAGTTTATTTCCCTAAAAAGTATATTCAATTTGGTTTAATAATAAATATAGAATTAAAACAAATGTCCAACATAAACAAAGATCCATTAAGTAAAATAGTGAATTATTACCGGTTGCCTAGAAGCTTATGCAGCCTAATAATAAGATCCTTCTCATCTTCAGACATGATGCCTCTTTTGATGTTAGGTCTTAGGTAGTTCTTCCATCTCAGCCTGCAGCTCTTGGCTCCTCTCGTCAATCCTGAACCATAGTTGTAAACATTGTCAACAAATACAGTCAGGGGCGCGCGGATGCAGAAAAATAGATTTGGAAAAAATTAAATTGAATTTTTTTCCGAAGATAAAAGAACTCGAATTTTGCCTGAGTTCTTGGATACAGCGGTCCAGTTGCCTTCGCCGTGGCTCTCCACATATTTCTTCAGTATCAAATCCTCTTCTGGTTTCCAAAAACCCTTCCTCAAACTTGCCTTCTTCACTTCCTCTTTGCCCTCCATTTCTCTCTCTAGATTGAGCTTTTGTTTCTCTTTTTAGACTTTGTGTGTGGATGTAGTATATATGTAGGTGGCTTTATTATTTATACTAGAGTTGGGGGGTTTGAGATTGTGTTCCCTATTCATGCATGGATCTTGTGATAACTAAGAGTGTCCCCTTAAAAAAGGGAAAGGAAAATAAAATAAAATAAAATTCAGGTGCCTAAATTTTGACTGGAATGATTATGGAAGTGGACCCTTTTCTTATTGGTTTATTAATCTTAATAAATTGTGAAAGGAAATGCATGTTGTTTAACTTTAGAAAATTTGAAATGGAAAGGCATGATTTGCCAATTATTGGATGACAATGAGACAATGAACTTGACGTGCATGCATTTATATCCTTCCTTTTTGGGGGTTCATATACATGATTACGTAGAAAGCCTTTATAAGTACTTGATACATCCTCCATTTGTAAAATAACTTTAGCCTAACTCGAATTTTAAGAAATATTTCATATATCTTATTTAAAGTGCATTACTCTATTTTATTTTCTCTTTACTTATCTTACAAAATAACACTATATAAAATTCCATATCAAAAAATAAATATTGCGGTGAGACGAAGGGAGTATGGAGGAACGTGAGTAGAAAAATTAATGAGCATATGTCTCACTTTTAGATATTACTAGTTTCATTATAGAATGTGAGTATAATGATTTAGTTTAGTGTGGGCCCACTACCGAAAAAAAAAAATGAGACTTTAACTTAATGGATATTCTAAAATAACAAATTGGGACATTAATTTATGGAAGGAGAAAGTATTATTTTTTGGAGTACGAATTGATTTTTCTAACTTGAACCCGTTTAGATTTAAGATTCAAACATTAATCTCATTTTATAAAAGAAATTTTATGTTGTGAGAAAATTTAGTATAAAGTCTCAAAGTAATATTGATTTTGTATTACTGCAATTTAACTAGGACCTTGTGATTTGTGAAGGATGTGGTATATGCTGGTTTTGTGCTGAGACTGAAGCACCGATTTAACACACAAGTCTTGAATTATTTATAGTGAAATTTATTTGAAGAAAAACTTAAAATTACATAAAAGAATTTATATAGTCTTGTAAAGGAAATTGTAGAAGTCATTATAAGTAACTTGATAATAATAGTAATAATAATATATACGAATAAGTTACAAATAATATATGGAGAATGAAATTTAGCATCAAGCTCCTCTAACCAATTAATAGTAGTAGTGGAGTACTATTTTTCGTTTAAATTGAATAAAACATGCAAAACTTATAGACTGAGTATTGCAACCAATTTGGGTATTAATTAGATGTTGTTAGGGTTGGAAAGATTTCTTTATTAGTTATTCATGGTATGTGGTGTTAAATTTGTTTGATCAACTATCCTTGTCTGTGCAATTTAGGCTATTTAGCTTATAAAATTCAAAGAAATGATAATCAATCTGTCATCAATATATGCTTCTTATTTTATAATGATTGAAAAGAGAATAAAATTGGTCATAGCTGAATAGTTTCACTGGGAAAGTTAGTTCGTTTCCAATTATGATGTTGATGAATATAACTGCTGACATTTGCAGCTTTTTTTTAGTAGCCACTCACGCACATCTGAAAAGTAAAATGAAAATTGGGATCATCAGGTGATTCCATTTTGGTCATAGCAGTATTATATTGGAGTAGAACTTATAATCATATATATCTCCAAAAATTTTAAAAATTAAAATCTTTGCATCATTAATATTAATTGATTGCAGCCGTCGAGGTGTAAACTAGTTTAATTTATCTTTAAACTTTAGAATTGTAAGCATTATACACATATCATCCCTATAATGCATTATCGAAGATTAAATGATTCTTACAAAGATGAATGACACGAGTGATCATTTACATCCAGCACTACTCTACATTTGTTTTTTGTTTTGTTTTTTTTTTTTGACATATTATGAACTCAATTTCACTTCCAAGCTGTTGAATTTGATTCGATTAGAAAAACAATATCAAAATTAATACACCTAATCCTATTTTCTTGCAAAAAAAACACCCTTGATGCAATGCAAACAGTAAGAACTAATTATTGCACTATGGAATATACACACATCATAATTTTAGTGATCTTTTAGGCTGTCCTCTCTGTCTCTCCCTAAAAAAAAACTCAAAAAAAAAACAGCTTTGGTTAGGAGCATGTGTAATTCTTACAACTGGTGATATATATCACAAAATATAGGGGGTTGGGGTGGGGTTGCAATGTATGAATTGCTCAATGATATGATTCCACTAATAAAACAAAATGAATCATCATAAGATATCCTCATGCATGAGTGCTTCTTTTCTTGCAGGCATATGTTTTCTCTTCTTTTAATTCTGCTTCATCAACTTTGCAGCCTATCATTTTTTTATTCCAACTAGCTACCTTTCATGCCCACGTATATCGTCACCCACCTTGAATTTTCACCAACACACCAATAACCTCATTTAATTTATTGAGAAAAAATTGTGTAGCACTAGAATTTCAGCTATTTGGGGAATTAAATGCATTATATAAAAAAAAGGACCTATATTTGATTATAATTTTCTTAATTAACTAAGCTTAGGGAATGCTACATACACAATTAGGACTCACAGCCACAGTATATATAATATATGGATGTGGTTATCATAGAAACTAGTACTATAAAACACTTCATAAACAATAATTGGTGTAACTTGGAGTATAATACAAGTCCACAACAAAGACGAAAATTTGGGTAGGTTTAGGAAGAGTGGGACTAAAAATAATCTAAAAACCAACATATTTCTCAAAGCTTTGTATATTTGTTTTCAATTTTCATACTTGTGGCTAATGAGTTCAGTTTTTTTGTTTATACTTTTCTATACACGGAAATAGAATTAGAATTTTATTTAATTGAATTATAATTCAATTCTAGATCGTTCGTTAAAATAAAACTGATACATTGATATGAAGTGTGTTTGCATTTTCTGTGCGTGAAAATGTTCAATTTGAGAACTATTCGAAATTTCAATAATTTGCTTTTGATATAAATTACAATTGTGGAATTGGAAGAATTAGAATTGTATTACAAATCCAAATCCAAATCTTTTGCAATACCAAACATTAAATTTGAATGGGAGACTTCAATTCTAATTTCCATTATCACTTGTCACAATAAAAGGCTAAGACCCATCTCCAATCATACATCAAATTTCATTTTAGGTGTAGAAAACTTCTCCGATCATACTGCAAATATAAATTTAATTATGTTTTTTTCTATGGATCAACACCAAATATGACGGTGTAAGTAGCTACTATAAAAAAAATTACGAGACATATACTTAAATATAGTGTGAAATTTGAATTTGATGTAAATGGTTGAAATAAAAATATTTTTTATTACTAAAAAATTAGTTTTGACTTTTGTGTAAATAACTATAAACGGTCTAACAAAATATGGTTAATTAGTTAAAGCAAAAACCACTTTCTTTTCTATTTTCTCAATCCACCAATAAAATTAGCCTCTTAATTTATTTATTTTTTCCTCAAAATGTGGTCTGGTTTCTTAGTTTGAATTGTCTTAATAACTTTGTTTTACTAAAATAGTCTACTTTGATATTTGTGAAAATAACACGTGGAGCTAGGCTTTAGTCCAATTCACTAAGATTAGGGTGGCGAAACGGGTTACCCGCACTTGACAAGTCGGGTATCTGTACCCGATTTTAGCCAAATTTGTTGTCCCAATACCCGCCCCGCGACATACCAAGATTACCCGATACCCGTGTCGGGTATCTCGTACCCGACATTGCGGGTATCCATACCCGATCCAAAATCCTAATAAAAAAATTGAAAACCATAATAACCGTCAATGTTCCCTAATTTACATTATTAATATTGATGGTAAAACGTTGAATAGATTGAGAATAAAAGTGAGAGGACACTCTATAGCTAGTTCCAATGAGTTTTCAATCGTATGTTCGTTGGAATATAAAAATATTTTAAAAGAACTCTTAGATTATATAAAGTACTCCCACTGTTACACCTTAATAGAGACATGCATTTTATTTTCTTCACTCATTTTGAAAAAATAATAATATAAATACTATTCTCTATATTATTATCTCTCTTGCTTTATTTTTTTTCTCCTGTTCTAACTATTTATTTTTAATTTTTCAAAATGAGTGCATATATGGCTATTATTATTTAACTATTTACTTTTTTTTTTTCTCCACTTTAACTATTCAAAACAGCACTATTAATATGAAACGGAGGAAGTATTAAAATATGAAATATGGCTAATACTAATACTAACGGGTATTATCGGGACTAATGGGTATACCCGCAAAACTCTAAAACACACTACCCCATCCCGCTCCGTTTTCCGTTATCGTTGAGTAACAAGTACCCAATACCCGACGGATAGCGGGTGGAGATGGGAATTACCAATTACCCGCTACCCATTTTGCCGCCCCTAACTTAGACATATCAATTTAACTACGATCTCGAATTTTGTCCTTATCATTTCTATGGGCCAACTAAGTCAGCTAAAATATTAACTAAGCCCAAGCTTTATTCAAATATAGCCCAAAACGAAGAGCCCACACCCATATAACCTCTCTTCCTCTTTAAACATTCAATCGTTCATATTGCTGATGATGTTCATCATTTAATAATAATTCGAGATTTTAATATTTATTAAATTTATTTGATGGTTAAAATATGTATATATTTTATCGTAAATTTTGATTGGAGTAGAATATAAAAAGAAAAATAGATTAATCTATGCACAGATTATTAGCTACCTTTCGTTAACATAATACTCCATTCGTCCCACTTTAAGAGTCCCGATTTACTATTTTTGGGTGTCCCACTTTAGGAGTTCCGGTTGGAATATTCCATAATTGGTAATAGGCCCAACATTCCATTCACCTTTTTTCACTCATATTTTATTATAAAATTAATATATAAAAGTAAGACTGATCACATTCCACTATCTTTTTTTCACTAACTTTTCTTTATATTTCTTAAAATCCGTGTTGAACTCAACGGGTACTCTTAAAATGGGACGGAGGAAATATTTTGTAACTAGAAAAACATAAGAAGAAAAGCTTAAGAAGAACTAGAAAATAATAAAAGTGAACACATCAATTATTACTGAAAAAATGGTCTAGAAAGAAAGTTAGAAAGATTAATCACAATCACATAAAATTAGTGTCTCGATGATAACTCAATGCACTAATTAGTATAAATGGGCTTAATATATTATTGTGTAGAAACGTACGTAAAAGGCAAATAATAGATTCATGGGCGAGGAATGTTTGCGTGAAATATACAAGCCCTAATCAATTTAAACGATATTATATGTTATATATAAGTTTTTAGTTTAAATTGTGCAATATTTTCTTAGTCCCAATAATATCAAGTACATTTACGAAAAAGGCACATACTAGATTCATGAAATATTTTCTTAGTCCCAATAATATTTAATTAAATAATTTTTAGCTTACCCGTAATACAAATGTTGTAGTCATCTCAGGGATATAATGATGTTTTTTTTTTTTTTTTTTTTTTTTTTTTTTTTTTTTTTTTTTTAATCGAACACCTTCACGGTGGAGGGTTAAGTAGGACCCTCATCCCCTATATATCATCAAAACAGAAAAGTTTTACATCAAGATAATCCCAAAAGTGAATTATCATGCCAAAGCAACAACTGTTAGCAACCCTATTACAAAGGAGAAAACAAGCAACCATAAAATCTAGAAGGAGAACAACAAAACAGACAGCAAATCATCAAAACCGAAAGTTTGGCAGGCCTAGCTGATCTAATCTGCAAAGAGCCTTTACCAGAGATGGGGTTGAGCTCCTTGTGTATGTGATCCTCTCCCCCGACTGTAAACCTAAGCCCGCCAGGAAGTCCGCCGCCTTATTACCTTCTCTAAAGATGTGAGAAACTTTCCATTCAACATTCTCCAATTCTTTCCTAACTCTCGCCAGATCAGTACATACCTCAGCTGCACCCAGCTGCTCAGTAGCAATCCATCGAACCAAGACCTCGGCATCAGCTTCTATCCACAACCTGCTTCCATGCTGTTTAGCCATCCTAACTCCTAGCAGAAGAGCCGAGACCTCTGCCTCCAGACCCGAGCCTCCTTCAAAACCTGCGGAGAAAGCCACCAGAATCTCACCTTTGAAATCCCTCAGCACACCCCCCCCCCACCTGCTCTTCGGGACTGCAGAGAAAAAGCGCCATCCACATTGAGCTTGAGCCAAGGAAAATCCGGCGGCCTCCACTGAACCCTCCCCACTTTCCTCCAACACACCTTGCGCTCCATACCAATCATAACATCCAGTTGAGGGCAGCAGTTACTCCACTGGTTTGGGCCAATAACCTTAGCCAAAACCAAATTCCTCAATTGGCCATTTACCCTCCTAATCACATTCTCCACCTCAAACGCCTTGTGTCTATGTACATTTTCGTTTCTCTCAGACCAGATAAACCATAGAATCAAACAGGGAATAATTGTACACAAATGTTGCCCCCCACGAACACCCAAGTGTCTCTGCCACCACCTAATTCTAAGATCAATATTCTCACCTATATCCTCAAAAGGCGGGACATGTGGGAACCATCTCTCAAAGTGTTGCCACACCCTCCTAGCCGCCTCCCCATTAACAAACAAATGCAATCTTGATTCAATCTGCGACTTCTCACAACATCTACACTTCGAGGCTAAGGATATTCCCCTCCACTGCAATTTTGTCTCCACGGGGATTCTATTTGCCAGTAGCCGCCAAATGAAAAAGGAATTTGACAAGCTAATACCTTTACCCCAGATCATCTCATGAATCAACCTCTTTCCAGCTCTATTTCTCACAAGATTCCAGGCCGAAGCTAAAGAAAATTCGCCATTCCCGGTAAGTTTCCATCTCCCCCTATCTTTGCCTCTTCTATCAAAGGGAGTTTGTAAGATCTTCTCGATGATCTCCTCTGTTAGACCCTCCTCTTCCGCCACCATCCACAACTCCATCTCATTCCACTCATCTCCAATCCACAAATCATTGACTTTTAGAGAGGCAGAGGACGTACCTGGGATGCACAATCTTGTAAGAGGGAAGTCACAAACCCAAGAGTCATGCCAAAAACTGATGTTCCCATCCCCTAACACCCACCTAACCTGCTCTCTGCACAAGTTACCCACCTTAAACAACCGTCTCCACATCGGACTGAAGCGATTAGACTTATAAGCCACCATAGGGAAAGCCACCGAGCAATATTTTTGAAACATGTATTGCGCCCAGAGAGATCCTTGCTCTCTAAACCTCCACCACATCTTGATGCTAAAAGCCTCCACTGAATCTCCTAAGCTGCGGATACCCAATCCCCCCTCGTTCATAGGGAGACACACCTGTTGCCATTTAATCCAGTGGGTCTTCCTCGAAGTGTAACTAGACCCCCACAAAAACCGCGCCAAAACTTGCTCAATCTGCCTCAAAGCCCCCTTAGTTGGATCAAGAACCTGAAGAATGTGGATTGGAAGAGCCCCAAGGACACTCTTAATCAAGGTTAGCCTTCCTCCAAACGACAAATGTCTATGTCCCCAGCTATGAATTCTTGCCGATATCTTGTCTCGAATAAACAAAAAAAGGCTGGTCTTCTTCGAGCCCTGGAAGATAGGGACACCAAGATAAAAGAAAGGAAATGAACCTTGTTGGAAGCCACTGATCTCACTCACTTCTCTCGCCCAGGCATTATGCTTTTTGTCGAGGTAGAAGCAACTCTTTCCCACGTTAATCTTCTGACCCGAAACTGCCATGTAATGTTCCAGACCTTCTATGAGCTTCAAGATGGACAGACTCTGAGCCTGCGTGAATACAATAATATCATCAGCATACGCCAGGTGAGAAATCTCCCTAGTATACCTTGCCGTGCGGTATAGCATCTCTTTATGACCAAGAATGAGCCGGTCAAGGAGCCTCGATAAATACTCAGCTGCAAGGATGAAAAGAGAAGGAGATAATGGGTCCCCTTGTCTAAGTCCCCTGGATGACTTAAAAAAACCCGCTGCACTCCCATTGATTAAGATCGAAAACCAGCAAGGAGAGATGCAATTTTCAATAAGTTTTACCCAAGTATCAGAAAATCCCATTTTCCTTAGCACTCTAAGCAAAAAAGACCATTGAACCCTATCATAAGCTTTTTCCATGTCCAACTTGAGCACCATGTTTGGGGACGTCACACCCTTCCAAATTTCATGGAACATCTCTTTAGCCAAGAGAACGTTGTCACTCAACAACCGTCCTTTAATGAAGCCACTTTGATTTGGAACAGTAATTAATGGCAGAAGAGGGGCCATTCTAGAGGCAATCAGTTTAGAGATAATCTTGTTCATCACATTACACAAACTAATCGGTCTAAATTCAGCCCATCTCGTAGGGTTCTTCTTCTTTGGGACAAGCACAATTAAGGTTGCTGCAATACCTCTTGGAACTGGAGTACCAGAGAAGAAATCTAGTACAGCAGCCACCACATCTTCCTTAATGATTTCCCAGCAAGATTGAAAGAATAGAGCAGAGTATCCATCCGGCCCTGCAGCACTATTAGCATTGATGCTAAAAACAATCTTTCTTATCTCCTCTATAGATGGCGGCCTCTCCAATATCTCCATACTCACATGTGACGGGAGGGAGGGGATAATATCCAGATCCGGCTCTCCCAAATGCCCCACATCATCAGTAAGGAGCCCCTTAAAAAACTTTTCTGCAGAGTTTCTGATATCCCTATCTTCTGTAAAAGTATGCTCCCCATCTTCTATCATAAGGATTCTAGATTTAACCCTTTTCTGCCTCACCCAACCTTGAAAGAATTTTGTGTTCCTTTCCCCTTCAGCTACCCATTTTAATGATGCCTTTTGCCGCCAAAATTCCTCCTCCATTTTAAGAGCCACAAGGAATTCCGCCGCTGATCTATTTGATTCTGATCTCAGCAACAAGGTGGGATTCTGTTCATATCTTTCCATAGCTTCCTTGGCCTCTAACTCTGCCTTTTTCAGCTTCTCGAAGATATTGCCAAACACTACCCGATTCCAAATTCTCAAACTCCTCTTCAAACTACTTAACTTAATTTGCACATTAATCATGCCATCCATGCCTGTTTCTTCCCTCCAACATCTTTCAACTTCCATAAGAAACAACTTATGCCTTACCCACATGTTTTGAAATCGGAAGGAAGGCTTAACTCTAGGACCCGGAGCTTGACACCTTACCAGGAGAGGACAATGATCTGAAAGAATTCTGGGGAGGTTTGTCACTCTGGTAGATTCAAACATCTTTGCCCACCCTTCACCAATTAAGACTCTATCCAGCCTTTCAAACGTGTCCCCTCTCACCCATGTGAATTTATGCCCATCCGCTCCCACATCTAAAAGCTGGCAGTCATTGATAGCCTCTGCAAAATCTGCCATCTCTCTGGTTCTTCTCTTCACACTCCCCTTCCCCTGCCTTTCCTCCTCCAAGACGAAAATATTAAAATCACCACCCACCAGCCAAGGATCCCCATCCAGATTTGAGGCAATTTCTCGCAGTTTATCCCAAATCGTCTTCCTTCCTTCCCTAAAGCATTTGCCATAAGTCACCGAGATAAAGAGTGGACCAGATAAAATCGGGGAAATAAACCGAGCATGTAAGACTTGCTCAGAATCCTCCCATCCATCCACTTCTATGCCTTCTGCCACAAAAATCCAAATCTGCCCATTGCAATTAGACCTCTTAAAATTCAATCCAAAGACCCTATTGAAGAACTCCGGTCTCGGCTTAGTTAGAGGCTCAATGATAGCCAAAACAGAGATTTTATTTTCTCTTACCATTTTTTTGATGATGCTCTGGGTATTAGCATTGGCAACACCCCGAGCATTCCAAATCAGGAAGTTCATCGACATATTAAACGACTTCTGATGAGGTCCCTTCTAAAAGCCTCCCCTTCTTTGTCACATTTTCCTCCATAGTCTTTTCCACAACCGAAACAACCCCTCTTTTATCAACCAGCCGGTCGAGATAAAGCCCCGCCTCACACCCCATCTCACCATCATCCTCCCATTCTTTTTCATCTTCATACACTTCTGAGTCAAAATCACCATTTGGAAGCATTTTTAAGTAGCGAGGCTGAGAGTGGTGTTCTTTTGCCATAGACCCCAGAGAAAAAACAGGAGAATCCAGAGGAACCGAGCTCAAGATAGAGAACCTGTTCTCTGAAGCTTTCAGAAGAGGCGCCAGCTCCCCATCACTACCTGACCCACCCAGCACCCGAGCCCCTGGAGACCCCTCCTTCAAGCCCGAGACATCCCAAGCCCCCTTCCCCTGTTTTCCACGCTTCCTCTCTTGGTGCTGAAACCCCCCATCATCAGACACTTGCAAACCATCTTGAACCAACCCATCCCCTTTCCCATTATCCATACTCATCCCCTCCACACCAGGCTGACTATTAACAAAGGAATCCGAACCCAGAGCAGACTCCACACCACCCACACCCAACCCATCAGCCCCTAACTTCACCTGCCTCAACCCCTCACCAGCCGACAACTTGTAATTCCTCTTTACTGGTTTTTCCCCCTTACCATTAGCATAGCACACATCACTAGAATGTCCCACGTGCTTACATTCCTGGCAAAAAAGTGGAATGCGATCCCATCTTACTGACTGTCTAATCTCCCTCCCCTGCATGTTTAAAATTATTTCTTGAACTTGCGTTTTAGAAATGTTATCTCAATGCATATTCTAGCAAAAGACAATCTAGATCTAGATATTGTTGCATGATCCACTAGCAAAGGCTCACCCAGAAGTCCTCCAATAGCAAACAATGCTGATTTTTCAAACAAGTGAATGGGAAGACCTATTAAGTTGCACCACACCGCCGCAATAGGTGATTCAAAAAAAGGATCAAAATCTGTTGTCCACTTAAATACTCTCATGGGGTGACGATCCACAAACCAAACCGGCAATCCATTAGGCCCATTTAACAGTTTAGCATAATCCTCGATCAAAGCAAACTGCACTAAAACGTGCTTAGCATTTATATATTTCCATGTGAACTCACCTTTGAATTTCATACCCATGAAAGCTTTTTGAATATGGAGCGACGAGGGGATAGAGTGGGAGAATTTCCCCACTATCGCAAAACCTAACTTCTCAGCCAGATAAGAGGTCTCTGCGCTTGAAAACTGGATTGAAGGGAGCCCACATGTTTCCCCTGGCACACCCATTTTCCTGATCTTCTCCGGTTCGAAGCACACCGGTAATTTCCCCCCCGAGTACACCCCATCAGCTAGGGTCGCCTTGTAGTTCCTTGTCCCTGCCCAGCTATTACCATTCACTTTGCCACTCATGTTTTCCTTATTTCTATTTGAGAACTCCTTAGCCGGCTGCACTATCTCCTTTGGCACCTCTTTCCCCTTGTTCTTTATCTTCTGCCTATCAGCCTTGAGGTTCTCCTTGCTCAAAGGAGGAAAATCTTCCGAAGTTTCATCTTCACGAGCCTCCTCCATATTCTGTTCCAGCATTGAACAATCCGTCCCCCCCTCCATATTTAAAGATTGAGAAACTTGCACCCCAGAAGACACCAGCTCCTGCAAAGGTTGAGCCAAGATTACATCCTGATCCATAGTAGATTTCGTTCCAACCGAAGCTACTTCCGACAGCTCCTCCTCCAAATAGCTATCCTTAGTTGATCCAAACCCATCCTTACACATGGATAGCCCTTTACCCTCAATAACCAGAGAGTTGGCAATTAAATTTCCGCTTCTCTCACTCCCTATAAACTCCATTTCTTGCAAAGGTTGTGCAGTAATTAAGTCAAGCCAGATCAGAAGCATCTCCTGCTGGGACCACATATAGATGCTTTGGGTCATCTACATCAGGATTTTGAACTAGGCCATCTGCTTTCTGGTCCTCTGCCATCACAACAATCACACCATCAATCACCTTCTCCCCCTCCTTGTCAAAATCCGAGGAAGAAGACAGCAAATCCTTCCCCCAGCTCCCACATCCCTTCTTCCCCTTGTAAATTCTGGGCTCAAGCTCATCACTACCTAATTTTTCAATCTTCCTTAGAGCTTTCCCACGCAACCCATACTTCCTCATCTCAGCCATTCTCAACAAAGGAGATTTTGGCCTTGATTTCGAAGGCCGACCACGCGATCGGCGCAGCATCTTCTTCAGCGGTGACCCAGAATCGCCTGCCTCAATTGGAGCTAAAATCCCCTCTTCTACCCTCACCGGAGGAATATCCCCACCCACCGGCACTCCTTCAACCAAGTCCGACATACCCCCAGAAAAGCCCCAAACACCAAGGCACAAAACCACCGTCAAACCCCACCAAGCGAAAACACCAGACCCCAACACCCACCGCCGCCTACCACCAGAAACAAAGGCGACAGTGAGCAACAAGAACAACAGAAGCAAGATCGCTGTGTGAAAATCGCACGCACACTATGTGCCAATCGCACACACTGAGCGTAGTATCTCACTTATATGTTCTAATACTAATTAATTTCTAACATTCTCAGCAATTCCATGGAGCTTAACTTGTTAACTAAACAGCTTCAAAGTTTCGTGAGTGATGTAAGAAGAGATAGCACATTTTTCAGATGTTGAAGATTTGGGAACTCAGGGATATAATGATGTTGTTGGAACTGGAACTCCAAATGGTGTCCGTGCATGCGTCTGTCTAGAGGTCACCAAACCGAACTGGCTTGGCTGAACCGGCCCGGAACCGTCACCGGAGGTTCGGAACCGTGAACCGAAATCGGGGAGACGGTTCGGAACCGGATAAGGTTCAGTGGTTCCGACGGGCCGGTTCAGGTTCTCAAGAAATGAAGAACCGGAACCGGCGATTCCAAACCGGCGGTTTGCCGGTTCCGGCAGGCTTTTCAGGCTGTAGGCGGTGGCAGGCGTAGGGCTGCAGAAACCGGCGACCAAACTGGCGGTTTGGTCGGAAACCGGCCAAAAACCGCCGGTTCCGGCAGCTTTTCAGGCGGCAGGCGTAGGGCTGCAGAACGGGCAGAAACCGGCGGTTTCGTGTCAAAAACCGGCGATCGAACCGCCGGTTTTGTCGGAAACCGGCCAGAAACCAGCGGTTCCGGCGGTAAACCGACCGTTTTCAAAATTTCAAAATTCAAATATTTTTTTTTATTATTAAATCTGATTTTTTCTCCTATAAATACCCCCTCTCCCCTTCATTTCTACTCACCCCATTCTTGTGTTAACAAGGATTTCTCTTCTCAATCTCACAATTTCTCTCATCTCTATCTCCATTCTCTCTAATTGCTCAAGTTGTTTACTATAATTTGTGCAAATTGTTCTTATAATTTACTTCAATTGTCTATCATAATAATATCATCCCTCACTACTCTAGTTATACTCTCTCT
The DNA here is from genome assembly GCF_023119035.1 of Salvia hispanica. Taxonomy (NCBI): domain Eukaryota; kingdom Viridiplantae; phylum Streptophyta; class Magnoliopsida; order Lamiales; family Lamiaceae; genus Salvia; species Salvia hispanica. The sequence goes on from NC_062969.1 coordinate 13,255,719, forward strand.
TTATTTTTCAATTTGCAAAAATTATCTTCATCTCGTCGTGGTGGTGATCGGGGCAAGGGAGTTGCCCAAGACCAAGATGAAAGTGGTCGTCGGAAATCAAGGCGCCCTAGTCGTCGTGAGGTTATGGATGAGGTTTCCCGACAAACCGCTATGCGTTTGCAAGTAAGTTGTTTGAATATTAATTTTACAAATTCTTTTTAAATTCACAAGTCACGACTCACAAGTCACAACTATATATAATATATAAATATATTCTTGTTTTTGTTACTATACATTATTTATACCGTTTGTATATAATATTTGTAGGCCGAAGAAGATCAAAGGGTTGCCATGGTACTTAGCCACATGAGCAGCGGCGAAGGTTACGAGTCTTATCACTCTTATGGCAACGTGAATTTATCATCCGACGACGACGATGGTAATGGTGGAACTGGAGGTGGAGGATCTGAACAATATCCTCCGACGAGCGCCGGACAAGTTGGTGAAAATGATGAAGCGGTTCATCCTCCTGAAACTCAAACCGGGCGGGGTAAGATTAATAAGAAGGCCTTGAAATCGGATATTTTTGTTAAACATTATAAAAAAGTCCCGATACTAGATCCAACCACTCAACAAGAGACCAATGAATTTGTCGCATATTGTAACTATTGCGATAAATCCTACCCCTTTTTTGCCGTTGGGGGCTATGGTACTCTCCATCGTCATTTAAAGGCAAAGCATCCGATCGAATATGTGACCGCCAAATCCCAAACCCAACTAATTTTCCCGTCTGGAGCGTCTGAAACAACAGGTACACCTCTTTTTAAATATGATCATAAAGTCGCTCAAGATGCTATGGTTAGATGGGCTGCAATGAAGCATTTGCCTTTCAATTTTTTTGATGACAAAAAATATGAAGTTACTATGCAAACCGCTTTTAATGTCGGTGCTAAAAGAATACCCGCAACTTCACATCAAAGATCTAACAACAGATAATTTTTTGAGAAGCAAAATGAAGTAACACGTTTTTTGTCCACCTTGGGTCACAAAGTAAACATTTGCTCTGATGTGTGGACTGATGCTTTTCAAAGAAATTCTTATATGGGCATTACATGTCATTTTTTGGACAATAGTTGGACGTTGCACAAGCGTTTGATTGGTTTTAGACAATTTCCTACGCCACACACCGCACTCGCAATTGCTGCTTTAATTATTCAAGTTTTGAATGAATATAGATTGTGCAATAAGGTCTTTTCTGTTGGTTTTGATAATGCAACCGCTAACACTGCAAGTATTGCCGACTTAATTGCGGCTTGTGCCCCGGTTATAAATGGTAAGTATTTTCAGCAAAGATGCATTTGTCATATTTTAAATTTATATGTACAAGATGCTCTTTCTTTGTGGCAAAAACATGTTGATCCTATTAGAACTGCCGTAAATTTGATCCATTGAAAGCCTCACGTTGGTAAGGCTTGGAAGAAATACTGTCATCAAAAGAAAATCAGGTACACAAATTTTACAATTGATGTGTCTACTAGATGGAACTCCACATATGATTGTTTGAACTCTACTTTGGAGCATATAGATTATTTGATTGATTTTTTTAGGACTTATCCCGTTGCTGATTTATATCTATCGCATGCATGTTGGGAGCAAAGCATGAGTTTGTTTAAATTTTTCAAAGGTTTCAAAAATGCGACTGTTGAGTTATCGGGTGTTTATTATTGCACATTTGTTCGTGTTTTAGAGCATTGCATGTATATATCACTTGGTTTTAAGACGGCTATGAAAAATTCCGTCTCAAATCCTGAGGTGATGTGTGTTTTATATTATATTATTGACAAATGGCTTAAGTATTTCAGTTTTGATTGCAAAGGTTTTGGATCCGAAATGGAAATTAGTCGGTACCTTGAAGATTTTAGAATTTTATTACAACAATTTGAGTTCTATTGATCTTCAACCACTTCGGTCTTTGCAATCGGAAGTCAATGAGGACAACAACATACGTTTGTCCGAAACATTCCAAATAAACCTCCCCAATCTCTCCGTCATCAAACATGCATTTGAGTTTAAGTTGCGAACTCTCTTTGCCGAATACGAAGCCAAGTACAACAGTATCCACCAAGTGAGACAACGACCTACCCCTCATCAACAACACAGTTTTGGGTTCTTTCAAGTTGATGACCCCGACGCACAATCCCAATTGGCCGACCTATACGGTTACACCACCAGCGGCAGTTCGTCGGCAAGGACGGTAAGTGAGTTAGATTTATATTTTGACTCACGCTTTTCTTTGAATGAAGATGAAGGTCTCGTTCCCAACCAAATCGACGTCCTCGATTGGTGGGGAACACATGAGAAAGATTTTCCCATACTTGCATCAATGGCCAAGGAGATATTTTCAATTTCGGCTTCCACTGTCGCCGTCGAGTCCGCTTTTAGTGTTGGAGGCAACGTCTTGGATGATAGAAGAAGTAGACTATCCGGCTAAAATATGGAAGCCACCATGTTACTTGACGATTGGTGTTCGGCTGACATTAGAGACCAAGAGCTAGATTGGAACACCCAAGTACAAACCGACCAAGACTACTACCCCGACGAAGAAGAAGAACAACAATGAGGTGGAGTGGGAGGTCTACCGGCTACCGCCGATTGCCGAATAGGTAAGTAAGGTAAGAGAACTACGTGGACTTTGATTCCTTAATGTAATTGAGCATTAAGGATACGTAGGCAACCCAACTTAAATTTAAAATTTAAGTTGGGCTCAAGTCCTTTTCCTTTATTTCTTTTTTTTTTCAATTGTTTCAACTTTAAAATATACAAATACAATTATATAATTGTATTTGTATATACTCTAATCGGTGAAGAAGACTTCTCTATAAGACCAAATCCGGGAGACTTTTGACAATTCTACCATGATTGTTGATGGTTAAATTAAACTCAACAATTAAGGTTGAATTGCTAAAGGTATCCTCAATTTAGTTATCTAGAAACATCTCCTTCGCCGACTAAGAGTATATATATATACTAGTATCTATTTACATTTATAATTTATTGTTTTTTACTTCAAGTTTTTTTATTTAAATTGTTATACAAGCTAACAAGCATGTATTATGTTATGTATTAAGTCTTTTGACTATTTTGTAATTTCAATTTTCAACATTTGTATTCGTAATATCAACATATTGTTCAAATTTGTATAATTGTATGATTGTATCAATAAAATTCCAATTGTCCAACTCCAATGGCGACTTCTACTCTATTTTGTCAATTGTCATTCTCATTTTATTTATTTATTCGATAGTAAAAGACTACAACTACAAGTCTACAAGGTGTAATTTGTAATTAGTACTATAAATGAATAATTTTTTTTAAAAAAAAAAAAAAAAGAACTTGAACCGGCGGTCCAAACCGGAACCGGCCCTGAACCGTCTGGAAACCGCCGGTCTTGAACCGGCTACGAACCGTGGCTGACCCGGTTCAAGAACCGGAACCGCCGGAAGCTAGGCGCGCCGGTTCAGGTTCGGCATTTTTTCGAACCTGAACCGCCGGTTCCGAACCAGGAACTGGCGGTTCTTGAACCGTGGTGACGTCTACGTCTGTCCCTCCAGTACCCTCTCTCTAGAACGTACCCTCATTTCTTTAAATGATCCTTGTGCAGCGGGCTGAGTTCCTGTGTCGTTTCGCTAACGAGAGCCTCCTTCGAAACCATCCTCTTCTCCACAACTTCCATCCGTGATTTTAAAAGATCCAATTATCCCTGAACAGCTGCAAGCTCATATCTCAAACTTGATTGATAGTGTAAGGTTTAGGTAACTAATGCGCAAGAATTTGAGATTTCCAATTAAGTATGTTACTGGCGTTTTAGGAGAAATTGCATGAAACTTCTGTTGGAGAATTGAATGAGAGATGATATGGAGAATTGAATGAGAGACAAGAACAACAAGGAACAATCAAAAGCAAATTAACATTATGAGAGCTTGAATGAGAAAATCGAACCGATGGAAAAACACTTATTGATGGTTGGTTGTAGTGTGATGATTCTTCTCAAGCTAAAAAAAACAAGAAAGCCAACTGCTCTATTCTAACCAACTATGTGAGAACTCCAACAGCTCTTTTCTTTCCCAACTGAGTAGCTCTCTTGATGATTCATGAGATGTTAAGCTCTTTCACTTCTTACTACCTTCACTCTGCCTTCGTCTATAATAAAATGAAGTCTATAATAAAATGAAGACCAACGTCAATATGCTTGCTACGCTCAAGGAAAAAACTGGTGCTTAGCAAGCGTCAATAATAAAATGAATTGTAAACTCTTTTATGAGGGAGGAAATTACAAATAAACTCCTATAGAAAGGAGAATGAAGACCAACGTCAATATGCTTGCTACACTCAAGGAAAAACTGGTGCTTAGCAAGACAAAAGGAGGAAATTACAAATAAACTCCTATAGAAAGGAGAATGAAGACCAACGTCAATATGCTTGCTATGCTCAAGGAAAAACCGGTGCTTAGCAAGACATAAGACCGAACTGCTTTTCGTCTATAATAAAATAAATTGTAAACTCTTTTATGAGGGAGGAAATTACAAATAAACTCCTTTTCAAAACTGGTGCTTAGCAAGACATAAGGCCGATCTGCTTTTCGTCTATAATAAAATGAATTGTAAACTCTTTTATGACGGAGGAAATTACAAATAAACTCATTTTCACTCCTATAGAAAGGAGGAAATTACAATTAATATCAAGAGGGCTCGAACTCTGCACCTCATACAATAAAGTCTAAGCTTAATGTCTAAGCTCCCTGCTGCTAGGACAAAGGTGAACAAAGGCTTCTCTCTACTTATTATTGAAGAAAATCATTAAAATTTGAATATTTTATATGAATCTAAAACTAAGAAGAAAAAATAATTAAATTTTTAAGAGATTATTTTTGAAATTTTTAAAGCCTGAATAGACCGATAAGTTAGCCTGAAACCCGATGGGTTAGGATTGAAAATTTATGACCTGAAAAATTCATAACCGAATAGCTTGGCAACCCGAATGGGTTGACCCAAACCCGAACGAATTAACCCGATTGGCAACCCTACTCTATGCACTCGGATGTCACCTAATAATTTTCACATTTCAAGAATACATATTACAATTCGAAGTCAAATCCAATCAACATCACTTCAAAACAAATCTTCATAATTATTGAATCAATTCATATGCAGCCGAAAGAAGATGGATGTTTGCGTTTGGGAAGAAGGATGAAAGTAGGAAAAAAAAAAAAAATGAGAAGAAATAGGTGAGGTGGAACTTCACTTTTTTATATAAAATAAAATGACATCGTTTTGATTGCTGCATAGATTTCAGTTTGCCACATAATTATTGATTTTTTATTTTGGAAAAAAATAAGAAAAGTGCAATATATATATATTTACATTCAAAAAATAAAATTCAGACGAAAATCTAAAAAAGAGTTGTGTATTTATATGTGAATAAGCCTACTAATTTTAACTGATCTAGTAGATGAATTGTGGGTTTCGGGCGTCATTCACGTCCCTGATTATGATACATGGTAAGAATTTTTCCCACCACAAATCACAAAAATGGGGACCAATTTGTATGAAATATTTTTTCCCGAATAGGTCCCCTCTTTTTTTTTCTAAATATATAGGTCCCCTATTGGAAAGTAACTTGCAAGAATATTAATACAAGCATTGACAATTAAGCTCGGATTTCCTTTCGAATCAAAGAATCCAATGAAAATTGTGTTGCCAACCCTGATCCACACAATCCTATAGCATTATTTTTCAAAATAACCAAGATTTAAAAATGGTCATGAAATACGAATGAGACTCCATAGTAATTTTTTGGCCCTGTGTACCTAGACTAGGGGTAAACTTTCTTTAAGTATATATTTCTCATATTTCATATGTGATAGGATAAACCTCCTATCGGGGTGATCGGCGTCCGTAGATCGGCGATCGATAAATATCTGTCGCGGGCGAGT
>NC_062969.1:13261789-13262134 GCF_023119035.1 Salvia hispanica
ACGCAAAAGGAAGCTGTATAAGGTCTTAGCCTACTAAAAAGAAAGGTAAGCTTCCGAAACTTTGCGCTAAGTCTCCCAAACTAACACTCTCTTTAACTTACGTCCCAAACTCACACTCTCTTTAACTTACCTCGCAAACTCAGATCAAAGGAAGAAAGGGTGGTTTAAAATCTTGCTTTACTGTTAAAACGGGAATTATATAGGCTTTTACTATCAAAATAAACTATTTTACTATCAAAACAATCTAATTTAGATCTGGTGTATAAAATTTTTACACACCACCTCTAAATCAATATCCCAATAGTGTGTTTAACCCCAATAGTAATATTACGTGGGGATATATAT
>NC_062969.1:13264528-13355422 GCF_023119035.1 Salvia hispanica
TTTCTCTCCCCCTCCTCCCCCCCCAAAAATCCTCCTCTGCACCGTACGTCAGTGAATTAAAACCGCCGCTACCACGTGCAGCAACTTAAATCGGGATTTCAAATCGCCTCTACACCACGATTTCAGCCACCTCTACACCACGTTTCGATTTTTCGGCGACAAGGTAATTTGATCAGAACTATTTGTGATTTGATCGGACTTCGTTTTGGAAAATGTTACTGTGTATGCAGATTAGTGTGTGTGTTTCCGTATTTATTGATTTTTTATCCACGTTTGTTTGATTTTTTTCATGGTTGCAACGCGATTGAAGTATAATTCCTCCGATTTCTGGTCTGTTTAATGTCGATTGGTGTTTTTTGAGATATTTGTTGTATGAATCTGACATTTGGACTCAATTTCTGACGATTTGCGTAGATGTTTATGGAAACCTAGATCTGCGCTCGATTGATTGCTTTATTGTATCATCCGCTGTATTTTTTTTTGTTCGTTGCTTTTGTGGTGGATGAGTGATTTAGTTGTTGCTTGCTTTATTGTTTCCGTTATATTGTTGTATGATTTAATATATGTTTCTATAGTGTTTGCGTTTGATATACTGTTATTGATTTGGTTGGTTGTTGCTTGGTTGCTTTATTGTTTCTGCTGCATTGTTTTATTGATGTTTGCAGTATTGCTAGTTATACATTGCAGTGCATCATTTACAATATTGCAGCATTGTTTATCACCAAATATTGTAATTGCAGTGCTCATTTACAACATTGTAGTGTATTATTATACCCTATCTTGCATTCATGTGTATTGTGATGTGCATCTTGGAATTCTAATTTCATATATATTGTTGTTACAAATTTGTTTAGTTGCATTCCCAAACTATACTGAGTTGTGCTGGTTATATATGTGTTACTTATATTGCAGTGTATCATTTACAATATTGCAGTATATTATTTATAATATTGCAGTATTGTTTATCACCAAATATTGTAGTGCATCATTTACAATATCGTAGTGCGCTGTGTGTATTGTAATGTGCATCACTGGTTGAATGATTGTTTGTATTGTGTGTGAAGTATCCATATTCAAGTGTCTAACTTTTGTGTTGCATTCTACTAAACTAAATCTTGCAGTTTTGTGTTACGGGATTTGCATTTCACGTCATATGGAGACATATATGGGCACGAACGTCAGCGAATGGAAATGCTACCTAACAAACAAGAAATCAAAATCCTTCCAGCTGCTTCGTGGCAAATATTGTACAACACAACAATGTTGTACATCAACGACATTCTTGTAATTGACTTTGCCGTGCGTATTACATCAAAGCACTTCGAGGAGGTGAAAAAGAAGGGTACGATAGATGTTGAGAAGATGGTCACGAACTACCACAAACAATGACCTATTATGAACTTTTTTTCTTCTTCAAATATGGAGTTTGGTTTCTTTATTGGTTTTTCGTGTAGATGATTTAATTGATATTTTGATTTAGTGACTACTTGTATCTAAAACAAGTCGGTTTTATTTTGTTGTAGCTAATGTTGGTGATATAATTTGAAAGTTCTTTGTTGCGTACTTGTTTGATCTTCTGTAATTCTATAATTTTTGGATGCTTACCGTCAGAGAATAAACAACAATATTTTCTATTTTGTACTGCAATATGTGAAGCATTGTACTGCAATTACGACGCTTGCAAGATTGAACTCATTAGGAAGTAATAACCAATTAATGGGAATGTAGTGTTTGACCAACAGTATAAAATTACCAATTAATTGTATTGTGTTCTACAAGCACTAATGTAAATTCATTGAATATTGCACACCACAAAGCAATAGTAAGCAATATATAGAACAAATCTGCAATCGTTTCAAAAAACTACATTATGAACGAATTCAATAAAGCAATATGTCAATTGAAAATACTACGTGGTAACAATGCAATATTCATGTACTTAAACTCCAATTTGGTAAGGTAAAAACAAATACAACTATAAACCTCAAGTACTTTAAAACAAACTAAATGTTCTCTTATTCCTTTAGTTTGACACAATTTCTAGAGTAATTGGGACACATTTCTCCACATTTTCCACACGACGCAATGGTTTGGTCATCAACTTCACAGACACCAATCGGCTTGCAGAACCACTTCCTAAACCTGCAATTTAATGCAATTAACCATATGGTGTACTGCAATATGCACCACATAAGGCAGCAACCTAGTAAAAATCAGATTATAGCCATAAGAACTTAATAAAAACTGAATCAAAACAAATTTTTACAACAATCAGTAGGTTCATAAACGAATCAAAACGAACTTGAACAACAATATTCACCGATGCAATTGTAATACAGATATGCAATTCCAAGTTCAGAGAAATGCAATTCGTATTACATTACGAAGCAATCTGGAATTAAAAAAAAAACATGTTGCACCAAAAATGAATCAAATAAACAAATAAGAATAAATAATAATCATAAATCAAATTCAGATCAACAAAGCCGGATAAAAACATGAAATTTTCAGATTATCAGACAGTCATGAATTCAACAAACATGCAATAATCGATGAATTTGCAGATTATCAAATAATCACTAATAAAAACATGAAGTTTACAAATCTTAGGGTTGATATTTTAATAATTGCACGGAAACATGAAATTCAGCCAGGGCAGAGAAACATAAAAAACATGAAATTCACCCATATTCGAACGAATTTGTGGTGTGATTGTAGAGAAAATCGCTGATTACAGAGATTTAGCGATTGAATAGCTCGTTGCAGATTGAAATCGCTGACTGGAGAGAATTGCAGAGAAATTGTTGAATGCAGATGAATTAAACTCGTCGTGTGATTGAATATCTCAAATTGAGATGATATTACTGAATCGGGAATAAAAAGTTGTGTGATTTGCAGAATCTAGCATGAAATTGGGTGGAGAATGGTATAGAAAGTGGCGTGAAATTAGGTGAAGAATTGTATGGAAAGTGGCGTGAAATTGGGGTAGAATTCCAAAGCTAAATTAGAAAAAGAAATTTCCTAATTTGCCCTTCTGCATTTTAAATTGATTAAACAAAAATAAAATGAGCTGCCATGTGGCAGCTTAGTAACCGTCCAATTTTCAGATCCTAGGGCTGATATTGGTGGTATGGTGTCATATTAAAAGGTGTTGTCATTTTAACACAACCCTATATATATATATATATATATATATATATATATATATATATATATATATATATATATACACACACCGATGTACAAAAATCTTTTGTCGATAAAATTTCTTAATGATTAAAATCAAAATTTATCTATTTATTATTTCATAAAATTCTTAATTTGTGTATACTGTAGTACTAAGAACATCCAGAGTGGGACGGACGATGCATCGTCCGTCGCATCGTCCGCCACTGTGGCATCGCGGACGATACGGCGCGTTTTTGTTTTTTAATTTAATTTTATTTAATTTTCAAAACCTATATATACCTCTTACTTTTCACTACATTTTTCACTCCTTTCACTCTCAAATTCACACTACATTTTATACACTTCAAACAAAATGAATCCTGGAGATTACCCAAGTCCGATGTTCAGTGGTGCAGGATGGCCGGGTACAGAACCCGACGAATACCGGCCATTCGACACCAACGCCCAGTACGATCCCGAGTTCAGCACGGACTCGTACGGGCTGTCAGACATGGAGCCTTCTCTGAACCGCACACCCGCCACCGCCGCACCTCGCGGCCGATCCGCCGCCGACGCTACTCCCTCCGCCGCCGCGTCGGGCTCCGCCACCAAGAAGAAGCGGCCCAAGGCACGCGCCTAGAGATTGCCGCAAACGGCGGTGTGTGAAGAGTTCGCCCCGGGAAGGACGAACTACGCCGCGGATGAATTCTTCGTCTTGACGAGATGTTGGATTGATGTTTCGGAGGATCCGGTGTTCGCCAACAACCAGAAGGTTACTGCAAATTGGGAGCAAATCGCTGAAAAATACAATGAGGCCAAGCCGCTGACCGCCTACAAGCGCCATAAGGACCAGCTCCGCAAGCACTAGGATCAAATAAAGAAGCAGGTCAATCTGTTCGCGGGGGAGTACGACAAGTGTGAGAGGGAGCAGGCCAGCGGAGAGAGTCTGTCGGATGTGCGTGACAAAGCGGTGAGATCGTACACGTCATTGTTCGGCGAGTTCAAGCACTACCAGTCCTGGACGATCTTGAAGGAGAAGCAGAAGTTTGTTGGTGGTGTGCTTCCCCAATCGACGACGACAAAGAAGAGGGGGTTGAAGCGCACCTTCAGTGATTATACAAGCAGGGAAAGCGGCGCATCTCCAATGGACCTCAACAATCCGGTGTTCGAGGATGAGAGTTCCGGCACACCGATGTCCCGACGTCCCCCTGGCATCAAGGCTGCCAAGGCCAAGGGCAAGGCGACCACATTCGCCGCGACGCTGCCTGACCAGGCCCCAAGCCCGACCCCGAGCGAGACTTCGACCGCGTCACATGCCTACACGGATTTGGTGGCCTCCTACAGGACGTTGTTGGACGCACACAACGCCCTGATGCAGGCGACCAACCCGGCTGAAATCGAAGGGATCCAACGGATGATCGATGGCCTCAGCCGCATGTTGGGACTACTCTAGACGAGCCATGTTTTTTTATATGTAGTGCACTTTTTTTTTAATTTCTTAGTTTATAATTTTTTTTTAATTTCTTATTTTGTAACTTTTTTTAACTAAGTAAATGTAGGATTTGCCTTAATTGTATTTTTTTTATTTTTATTTTTGTTTTGCTTGGTATATTTGCATAAATTATATAAATACAAAATAGAAGTAAAATGCTTAGGGCGGGCTATAGTCCGCCCCATTGTAGGGGGAAGGGGCGGAGGATAAAATGCTGACGTGGCAGTGCATAGGGCGGGGCTTAGGGCGTCGCTTAGTCCGTCCCACTGTGGATGCCCTAACTATTTATAAGCATAAGCATCGGCGGATCTAGGTGGGGTCGCCTAGGGTCGGCCGACCCCACCAACCCCTCCGAAGTGCCGCCGGAGCACTTCTTTCATTGGCCCTTCAACCCCGCGATGCTTGTGTGATAGACCTTAAAGTCTATCCGAACGGTAGAGCACACGAAAATTGACGAAAGCAATGATCAATAGCCCTAGTTCGGGTTTTGGAGAAATAGGGTTTCAAGAAAAGATTTTTATTTCATTATTCTTGAATGATTTTTTGACTCTCTAATGAACTCTTTATATATAGAGTTCGGACCCTGCTTGATTCGACTCATACGATACGAGAAAGAATCAAGAAGAAAACCCGAAAAGATTTAATAAACTAAACTAAATAATTGTTCCAAAAATAAGGAAAACAATAAATAAAAGAAAATAAATTCTAATGCTAATAGGATGTGAAATCCTTGAATTTCATGGGCCGAGGCGCATTCCTCCGCGACCTTTCTTTCCTTGCCTGCGTCGGGTTCGATCTCTCCCTTCTTCTACCTCTAGTTGGTTTAGCTTGGTCGTCACCCCCGATCGGTTGAGCTTCGGTCTCCGTCGTTGGGCTCTATCAACTCCCCCCTCGACAGAAATCATCTTGTCCTCAAGGATGAGATTTGGGAAATGACGCAGCAGCTGATCCTTAGGTTCCCACGAAGGGTTTGATGGATTAGAGGACCAATGCGTCAACCAGTGATAATGCGGAAGACCCCCGACGAGCACTACCCGTTCAGCTGATGCGGCGACTGGTGTGTCGACTGGGCGGCTGTGTTTGAAATTTTTTGTGAGCTGCTGCTGCACCATTTTCGATAGTGGTGGAACAAACGGCTTAAGCAAGGAGACGTGAAACACGTCGTGAATTCGACTTCCTACTGGAAGTTGCAGTCGATAGGCCACTTTCCCAATGCGCTCCGTGATGACGTAAGGACCATAGTAACGACGGACTAGTTTGGCCGAAAGAGGATGGTCCACCGAGACTTGGCGATAAGGTTGTAAACGGAGTAACACCTGATCTCCTATGTTGAATTCGACATGACGTCGGTGTTTGTTAGCATACTCCGCCATTTTAGATTGAGCTCTGGCAAGGTTCTCCTTCAACTCCTTAAGGAGTGTCGTGCGCTCCCCCAAATTCGCCCGAACATCCGCATTATCCACTGGCCCCGCCGGAGTTCCAAAAATGTTAGGCGGGTCCCTGCCATAGAGCGCCTGGAAGGGTGACATCCCAATACTCACATTGATACTACAATTCATAGCCAATTCCGCCTAATGCAAAAATTCAAACCACTTCTTTGGTTGTTCATAAGTGAACGCCCGAAGGTATTGCTCGAGAGCGCGGTTTGTCACCTCAGATTGCCCGTCCATCTGAGGATGATAGTATGGTGCGCAATTGCATCTACTGAGCCAATGATGCAATCGGTAAGTTCCAGGGTATTACCAACAGGAAGAGTGGGCGGCGAGGAGTGGCAAGAGCGAGCTCGACATCATCAGTGCCGCCTTGGCGACCTACCAAAGCTTGGAGTTGAAACCGTTCAAGTACCTCAATTTTTGGCAGGAGGGGCACCAACATCCGAAGTATAGGGGTGGCGTAGTAGCATCATCCTCCAGCTCCTCCAACAAACAGTCGAGATCGGTAGCCCTATCCGACGGCGCCTCTGATGATGTGGCTACCCAGCTTGCCGGAACTAACTTGGGTAGCCCCGACTCTGGCCCGAGCAGTTCCCGCCGGCCGCAAGGAAGGAAGAAGGCGACGGCTAACCGTCGTCGCGCCCCGACTCCATCCGCCCCCGCTTCCGCTCCCGCTCCCTTTGTGCCACTTCAACCCCCGACCAACTCGTTGTGGGCCCTCTTGAGTCAACTCAATATGGCCGATAGGTCTAACATGACTCCCAACCAACTTGCAACACATGTGACAACGATACTGGGTCTCCGAAGAACATTGGGGATAATAGAGGACTAGTCTTCCACGGGTTTTTTTTTCGTTTTTAATTATGTAATTTTTAATTTGTAAGATTTTAATTATGTATTTTTATTTTTTAGGATTTTAATTATGTAATTTTTATTTTTTAGGATTTAATTATGTAATTTTTTTATTTTTATGTATTTTTATATGATAGAATTTTTTTTAGTAATTGAAATATTTAAACTGAATAATAGAATGGTGGGACTCTTGAGCTTGTCCTTGCGGAAGAAATCGGATGTGGGTGTTGTGCTTGCCTAAGGACAAGGAGTAAAAGTGAATCTGAGCTCACTTCCATACTCTTAGCTAAGAGCACGGATTAGAATGCTCTTAATATTTAAAAGCTTCTTTTATCGATTATGTACGTGTTTTTTAAAATATCATTTTAGCAATATTTATATTACCATGTCACGAGAAAATTGAGATTTAATTTTACTATTAAAATGGTTAGTATCAAACTTGGGACTAACGAATTTTATTGTGAAATAGAAAAAAATAAAATAATATTACTTCCTTCAAAATGACGATGCCTGAGTTTATTACATAAATAAAAACAAGGGACAAAATTTGGCAAGATAGGTTGTTAACGCCCGATTTGATTTTAATTTTTTCGGACAAAAATGCTAACGACGTGACCTATTGGACACCAACTATGTCAATATGATACGAGCAAATCTTTAACATTCCTATATCTCTATTATTTACTTTAGTATTGATTTAGCGTATCTTTTTTATATCTTTTGTGTTGCTCATTTATTAGTATTATGAATAGAATTATTGTTATTTTTTTAATCAATCAATGAAATAACATATTTTGCTCTACTTATTTTATCGTTTATTTTATTTCTGCAAACTCTAGTTTCTAGATTTATTGGCGAGGCTCGGTTTTCTCGCGACTTTCTCCCATCTTCCTAGTACTTAATAAGGGTTAGAGCATCCGCATCGGTGTCTCGATGCGGGCTCGGTCTCATCCCGGCAAGACGAGACCGCATCGAGACACCGATGCAGGTGCTCCGTCGCGTCTCGTGGCCCGGGGGGAGGGGCAGGTGGCGGGCTGTCTCGCAACTCGCGTCATACATAAAACATTTATGGCAAGACAACACCATTTAAATAGACAACGAACACAAGTTCAAATTTTCCTAAAATATAAGTGATTGATTTCTTTTGAGTCAGGATATAAGAAAATGATATTCATTGAGTTAAGTGAAGATAATAAAGTAAGATAGATAGAAAAAAAGTAAGAGAGAGTAGAGTGAATGTTTTATTTATTGTTCGTAAGAGAAATCAATCACTTGTAGCACGACAATCAAAAAGGGAAATCAATCACTTGTAGTAGGACTAGTCCTTCACTTCTCGATGTTATTTTCCTCATAAAATCCCTATTTAGAATAAAAGCTATTCTCTCTGTCCCTTAAAAGATGTCATTTTCTTTTTTTAGTTTGTCCCACAAAAGATGTCACATTTCATTTTTTAGAAAAAGTTCTCTCTCATATTAATATAAATATTACTATTTTCTCTTTCCACCTAACACATAAAACAAAACCTCCTAAAATCCCGTGTTGTCCCACAAGTGTGGGATTTTTTGTGGGATGGAGGGAGTAGAATTTAGTTTCGAGTTGGATACTAAATGATACGCAATTCTATTTCTATGTTGGGAAATTGGTCTCTAAAACCATGAACTTTGCCCAAAATTTGGTATTTCCCATGAACTTTGAAATTGGTATATAATATCACGAACTTTGTATTTTGTTTGGTATTTCCCAAATTCACTCAAATAAGATATTTTCATCAAAATCTTATTTAACATAGGCAACCGTGATATGTTTTATAATATTTGAAACCATTTTTTAAGTTCATAACATGTAGCATAAAAAGTCACGTTGAAAACCACGTTGATTTAATTGTGTCAAGTATGATAAAAGCCTCGTAAGTTAGTCAAATATAGTAATAAACATGTCGTGGGAAATACCAAACAAAATGCAAAGTTCGTGATATTATATACCGATTTCAAAGTTCATGGGAAATACCAAATTTTGGGCAAAGTTCATGGTTTTAGAGACCAATTTCTCTTCTATGTTTATCTTTATTTAACTTGAGATTTTTTTTTTTAATTTTTTTTTTTTGCTATAATTGAATTGGAGATTTAATTAATCTGGCCATAAACCATTTACATTATCTGCAGCCTCAATCAATTAAATCCAGATTGGACATAACCATTTAAATCCAGCCGCTCTCTCCAACCATTTCTCTTTATATTATCCCCTTTTCTTCACCATTCCCACACTACTAGAGCAGTCCCGCGCGAAGGCAGATAAGGTTCCCTATATATAAATCGAACCCAATTAGTTCAGATTTTGAGTTGAACTCCTGTTGTTGCCGCTGTTTCTTCTGTATATATGCTACAGACACATATCCACAAATCCCAGGCTGCTCCAATTGTTGAGCTGAAAAATCTATTGCCAAAATGGGGGACCCGTTGCAGTCTTCTCAACGAATATGCGAAACTCAACAAAGCACGGAAGATATTCGATGAAATGCCTAAACCAGATGTGGGGTCGTGGACCTCTCTTCAGAATCTTTACCTCAATATCAAACGACCTAGAAAGTCGCTCACCATATTTTCCGATTTGGTTTTCTCTAATTTCCCCAAACCCGACTCGCATTCCGTAGTTGCAGCTCTTTCTACTTGCGCCCGCTGCAAGGATCTGAGAAATGGAAGAACCATTCACGCTATGGCGTTAAAGTGCCTAGAATATCCTAGGCCCAATGTGCATAATGCGTTGATCGACATGTATGGAAAAAATCAAAGGCTTGATTTAGCTAACCGAGTTTTCAATGGCCTGGATGTTGATCTTGATTCAACAAAGAACAAGAAAACGACGCAAGAATTTAACGTGGTTCGATCTTCAACAGATCTACATCCACGGACGAAGGGGAGATGATTTTATTCCGAACACAATAAAAAACAGTTTACAACACACAATCTCTCAAGCTATCTACTCAATCGAAGAATCCCTCTCGACTGTGAAACACTCACTTAGCTAGCTAATCTTGGATTGTGAAATTAACGAGATTCACTCTAGAATTCTCTCTATATACAACAAAGAAGAAAAGGGGGAAAAAACTCTTCGATGTTTACCGTTGCAACTGAATGAGCTGGTTAGCTCTGTTTCACCTAACTCTACTGCCTTGGGCCAAGTCTCAGGCCCAACTGACATGGCCCACTTTAATGGATCAGTCACCAAAACCTAACAAGCTCCACCTTGACTGCATCCATCAATCATCTCCACCTTCATCTAAGTCCCCTTACCTCCGAGCAACCAAACTAACCAAGTCCAAGCAATGCTCAAACTTGGCACTCGGCAAAGCCTTTGTCATCATGTCTGGTGCATTTTCTGATGTATGAACCTTCCTCACTGTCACAACACCTTTCCCAACTTCATCTCTCACGAAGTGTAGCTTGACATCAATGTGCTTACTCCTCTCGTGAAAAGTTTGGTGCTTAGCCAAACTAATAGCGCTGTTGTTGTCACAGAGTATTGTCACAGCACCTTGCTCTTCTCCAAAGTCTGTCAATATTCCCTTTAGCCATTTAGCCTCCTTGACTGCCTCAGCCATAGAAATATACTCAGCCTCCGTTGTGGAGAGAGCCACCACTGACTGGAGATTGGATCTCCAACTCACAGCAGTCCCATACAACTTGAACAAATATGCAGACTGAGACTTCCGGCTATCAATATTAGCTGCATAGTCTGAATCACAGTAACCAATGAGCCCATCTTCACCATCCTTTGTACAGAACAACAAGCCAAGATCCTGGGTGCCCACCAAATACCTCATGATCCACTTCAGAGCCTGCCAATGTTCATAGCCCGGATCTGCCATGAATCTGCTGCACAAACTGATGGCATGAGATAAGTCAGGCCTAGTACACAACATCATATAAATTATACTCCCCACAATGCTTGCATAAGGGATCTTAGACATCTGTTTCCTTTCCATATCAGAGGATGGCTTTTGACTGACAGATAGTTTGAAGTGCTGGCTTGTTGGTGTTGACACCTTCTTTGAATCAATCATTTGGAATTTCATCAACATCTTCTTGATATAGCTATGCTGCATCAGCCATAGCTTCCTGGTGTTTCTTTCCCTGATGATATCCATGCCAAGTATCCTTTTGGCATTCCCCAGATCCTTCATTTCAAAAGCTTGCTCCAAATCAGCCTTCACCTGGTTAATCTCAGTCTTGCTTGGCCCTGCCACAAGCATGTCATCTACATAAAGCAGTAGATAGGCTACAGCAGTCCCACCTTTATGCCTTATGTAGACACAATTGTCAAATGCAGACTTCTTGAATCCCATTTTCTCCATCTGTTTGTCAAAAGTTAGGTACCATTGCCTGCTACTTTGCTTGAGGCCATAGAGACTCCTCTTTAGACAACAAACCTTATCCTCATCTCCTGACTTTATGAAGCCTTGTGGCTGCTCCATATAGATGGTCTCCTCTAACTTTCCATGTAAGAATGCTGTTTTAACATCCAACTGCTGGAGTTCCCAATTCTTTTTGGCCACAATTGCTAATAGGATCCTGATGGAGTTGTGCTTCACAACAGGTGAGAAGACCTCTGTGTAATCAATTCCTTCTTCCTGTGTAAAACCCCTTGCCACCAATCTTGCTTTAAATCTGACATTGTCATTCTCAGAAGCCTCCACCTTTCTCTTGTAAATCCATTTGCAAGAAATTGGTCTCTGGTGGATTTGAGACCTCAGAACAAGTATCCAGGTTTTGTTTTTCAAGAGGGAATCTATTTCTTCATTCATTGCTTGTATCCACTTCTGCTTGTCCTTGCTTCCTATTGCCTCTTTATATGTACTGGGCTCAGAGATCTCGAGTTCCTCAGCAACACACAACGCATAATAGACAAAATCAGCATCCCTATATCTAGTAGGTGGCCTTATCTCCATCCTTGTTCTGTCCCTGGCCACCAAATAATCACTAAGATCTTCATTGTCAGGGTGGGGGGGCTGAGAGGTAAATCAGCAGAACCAGAAATCTCAGCATCTTCATTTGGAAGAACATCCTCCTCCACCTGAGCAGCATTCTGCTCAAAATCAAACTCTGGTTGTATTAGATCTTGCTGAGGTTAATGAGTCTGAGCATTGGCCTTGAAAGGCATTGTTGACTCATCAAAAACTACATCTCTGCTAATTATTATCTTTTGACTTCCAGCTTCAGTGCACCATAGCCTATAGGCCTTTGCTCCATCCTGATATCCCAGAAGAATGCATTTTAGAGCTCTAGGCTCCAACTTGCCCTGTTTGATGTGTGCAAAAGCTATACAACCAAAAACTCTTAGCCTTTGATATCCACCAAGATTCTCATACCATTTATTATCTGGAGTGTCATGGTCTATGGCTGAGCTCGGGCATTTATTGATGAGTTTTGCTGCGGTGGAAACAGCCTCTGCCCAAAACCTCTTTGGTGCACCTGAGGTGAACATCATGCACCTCACTCTCTCTAACAATGTTCGGTTCATACGCTCTGCAGTCCCATTTTGCTGAGGGTTACCTGGTGCAGTCCTGTGTCTCTTGATACCTTTGGACTTGCAGAAAGAGTCAAACTCCTTGGATAAGAACTCCAAGCCATTATCTGTTCTCAAACACTAGAGCCCATATCCCTTCTCAACTTCAACAGCCTTGTGCCATATCTTGAAACTCTCAAATGCCTCTGATTTTTCTTTTAAGATCCTCACCCAGACCTTCCTGCTGAAATCATCAATGATACTTAAGAAGTATCTTCCCCCACCTGTTGACTTCTCTGAACTGGGACCCCAGAGATCACTATGACAATAATCCAGTGGCCTTGTTGAAGTGTGTTTTCCAGAACCATTGGGCAGCTTCTTCCCCTTCCCCAGCAAACAAGACTCACATAGTTTTACACTTTCTTGATCACTACAGGTGAAAATACCCCTTTTAACCAGCTCCTTCAACCCTTTCTCTCCAACATGTCCAAGCCTCTTGTGCCACAAAGCCAAACTAGAATCCATAGTGAAGGAAGAACTACCAGTAACAACATCAGCATTAAGATAATAGAGCCTGTTCTGCCATCATAACAATAGTATTCCCAGACAAGACTCTCATACATCCACCAGAAGACACAAAGGAATATCCCTTCAATTCTAGCATGCCCAAAGAAACAAGATTCCTTTTTATACTAGGTATGAACCTTACTCCAGTTAACAATATAACCGACCCATCATGCACCTTAAAGCGAATATTTCCAATCCCTTTAATAGTACTTACCTGATTGTTGCCTAACAACACAGTTCCATCAGCTTCTGTGAGATCCTCGAACCAATCCTTGTGTGAGCATATGTGGAACGAGCATCCAGAGTCCATGATCCATGAGTCTGAAATCTGCTTCTCTGCCACATTCATCACATGTGCAGGTTCCAATTCAGCCGTGCAGTCAGCCGTATTCTGATCATTGTTGCCCTCAGATTGTTTTCTCTTCCAAGCATAGCAATTCTTCTTGAGATGGTCGGGCTTTTGACACCAATGACACTTTCTTGTCTCCTTAGGTTCATCCCCAGACTTTTGATTGGGATTGTGGGGCTTAGAACCTTGATTCTCCTTTCCCTTGAACTGCTTCTTTGGCTTGAATTTCTTTACAACAAGAGCCTCTGGAGCTTGATCAGAACTCGCAATTGTAGAGGTTCTTTGCAATTCCTTGGCCTTCAAAACGCATTGCACTTCATCAAGAGTAATGGCCTTCTCTCTACCATACAACATGGCATCCTTCAGATGATCGAAGGACTTCGAGAGTGCATTCAGAAGTAAAATGGCCTTGTCTTCGTCTTCAAGATTGACATCTATATTTTCAAGGTCATCGATGGCCTTATTGAATTCATCGAGTTGTTCTCCCATCGGCTTAGATTCAAGAAACCGATAGGAGTATAGACGCTGCTTCATATAAAGGCGATTCGCGAGAGACTTCGTCATGTATAGAGTCTCTAGCTTCGCCCAGACACCCATCGCAGTAGTCTCCTTCGCGACCTCTCGAAGGACTTTATCCCCAAGGCAGAGAACAATGGCGTTGTGCGCCTTTTCCCAGATCTCTCGCTTCTTCGCCGCAACCTTTTCATCTGCTCCTTCCTCGATCACCGGCGATTTCGATTTGATAGCATCGGCTAACCCTTGTTGGATTAACAAGGCCTTCATCTTGATACGCCAAAGCCCAAAATCGTTGTGGCCGGTAAACTTTTCTGCTTCAATTCTTGGCATCGTCATCGTTTCCCACAGACGGCGCCAATTTGTTGATCTTGATTCAGCAAAGAACAAGAAAACGACGCAAGAATTTAACGTGGTTCGATCTTCAACAGATCTACATCCACGGACGAAGGGGAGATGATTTTATTCCGAACACAATCAAAAACAGTTTACAACACACAATCTCTCAAGCTATCTACTCAATCGAAGAATTCCTCTCGACTGTGAAACACTCACTTAGCTAGCTAATCTTGGATTGTGAAATTAACGAGATTCACTCTAGAATTCTCTCTATATACAACAAAGAAGAAAAGGGGGAAAAACTCTTCGATGTTTACCGTTGCAACTGAATGAGCTGGTTAGCTCTGTTTCACCTAACTCTACTGCCTTGGGCCAAGTCTCAGGCCCAACTGACATGGCCCACTTTAATGGATCAGTCACCAAAACCCAACACTGGATTATAAAGACGTGGCTATTTGGACCACCTTACTAAACGGATATATTGTAAATAGTGATATGGATTCAGCTCAAAAGATTTTTGATGAAATGCCGCAGAAAAATGTCTTCTCTTGGACTGCGATGATTGTAGGGCACGTTCGCACCAAGAATTCTCTCGAGGCATTGGAGTTGTTCATGAAGATGAGACACGAAGATGTTGGAGAGCATTATTGCAATCCCACTACTTTCACTGTTGTTGCTCTGCTTTCTGCTTGTGCCGATATTGGGGCGCTGAATTTTGGAAGTTCAGTTCATGGATATATTAACAAACGCCATGGGTCGCTTCGGATGTTACCGTGAATAATGGGTTGATGGACATGTATGGAAAAAGTGGGAATCTTGATTCAGCTATAAAGCTGTTTGATAGCATGGGGAGGAAAGATTTGTTTTCATGGAGCATTATGATATCTGGTTTGGCACTCAACGGAAGGGGCAAAGACGCCCTCGTTGTTTTCGATTCAATGGTCGAATCAGGGCTGATTCCAAATGAAGTTACTTTTCTATCAGTTTTGTCCGCTTGCAGCCATGGAGGACTAGTTAGTGAAGGAGAGAGATTGTTTGAAAGATTTGTAAATAGCTACCAAATTAAGCCGTGGATTGAGCATTACGGGTGTATGGTAGATCTCTTTGTCCGAGCAGGACGTTTGGAGAAGGCCTTGTGGTTGGTTGAGCGGATGCCTATGAAGCCAGACGCTGTGATCTGGAGATCCCTTCTGGTTGCTTGTCTCCAACATGGGAATTTCGAACTAGCTGAAGTGGCAGGGAAGAAGGTGCTTGAACTGGATCCCAATGATGATGCTGTTTACGTGCTCCTTTTCAGCATCTATCGCTCCAAGAATAGGTGGGACGAGGCTGTGAGCGCGATGAAGATGATGAGAGAGCAAAGAGTTAAGAAAATGCCTGGGTGCAGTTGGATTGAAGTGAATGGTGGTTTTCATGAGTTCCTTGCTGAATCTTCTCAACACTATGTTAGTGACAACATAGTGATTGTTTTGAATGGCTTGATTGAGCATTCAAGAGTAGATACAAATCTTTTCTTGCAAGCATCTTGAGATTATCATTTTTATGTGAGGTATTGTTATTAGGAGTAATTAACTTCATTTCTATATGAATCTTAAATTGTTTATTTTATCATCAAGTGATTTTATATGTTCTTTCTGTCTCTGCTATGCATTTTTCTTTGTAGTGTAACGCAATTAAGATAACATATCTATTTTCAAAAATAATAAAATAGCTTTCTCTTTAATTACTATATTAACAATTTTTTTTCTTTTTCAAATTAAAATATTCAACACTTTTGATCTAATACTTTCGCCAACTTTTTTTTTCTCTTTCAATTAAACATACAAAACTCCTAAAATCCCGTATTAACTCATAAATGTGTCATCTTACATGAGACGAAAGGAATATATTTTAATATTCTATCTATCCCAAGGTAGTTGAGTTGTATTTTTTTTTAGATTGCTTCAAGGTAGATGGATCATTTCTTTTTCTGAAAAAAAAAACTTAATCTTTTAACTCCATTTTACTTTCTCTTCCTCTTTCTTACTTTATTTATTTCTTTCTTTACTATCTCGACCTTTAACATATTAATTTCTTAAATTTCGTGTCCAAATAAAATGCCCCAACTACATTTTGGAATGAAGTAGTATTATAAGCATAGTTTAGTGAATTAAGATATATTTTTACTGAAGTACAAAATGTTTTTTCGATAAAATTTCTTAAAGACCAGAATAAAATTTATCTATTACTTATTTTATTTAAATTTTTAATTTTTTTTATATTGCAGCAGTACTAACTATATTTGCAATGCAGGAGTAATAAATGAGTAAATAACAATACTAGTAGTAATAATTTGGTAGCCTAGCTCTTCTTCCGCTCGGCCCTAAATTTTCATTTTTCAATATTCCCTTCAAGTTATGAAATGGGAGTATTTTCAATTTTAAAGCTTCGTATATCGTGAAGTGTTCGATTATTAAGTAGTAAGTGTTTTTTTAAAATGTCAACTTTACTATATTTTAATTACCATGTCACGAGAAAATTGAGATTTAATTTTAGTATTAAAATGGTATCAAACTTGGAACTAACGAATTTTGTTGTGAAATACTAGCAAAAAATAAAATAATTTTACTTCCTTCAAAATGACGATGCCTGAGTTTATTAAATAAATGAAAACAAGGGACAAAATTTGTCTTTTTGGACCTAAATATTGTTATGGTTATTATTCATTTGAAGGTGTGGAACTTTAAATTGGCAAGACAAGGTGGTTAACGCCCGATTTGATTTTAATTTATTCAGACAAACATCCTAACAACGTGCACCAACTATGTCAATATGATCCGTTTCTATATAAATTTTGAACCAAGATAAATGTATATAAATTATATACGTACATAATATTTTTAAATTTCAAATTTAATTAAAAATATTTTACCTCTTACTTTAATTTCTCTCCACTTTAACTATATTTATTATAATTTTTTCAAAATACGTTAAAAAAAGGGGTCATCTTAACTGGGACAAATGTAGTACTATATTATTATGTGGCAATAAGAAAGAAATAATATACTTTATGTCAGATTGCGATATGATATCAAGTTTGATTTGAATTAATTATACATACTTAGTAAAAAAAAAAATTCCTTAAATATGCAAATATTTAAGTTAAAATTCTAGTAGTAATTGTTTTTAAATTATTGCAAAATAATTAATATATAATTTATTTTAAATTAATGAAGTTATAAATTGATCTAAAAAATAAAATATTAAATTCTTTTATTATGTATGTTTTATTATTAAGTTTCTAGACTTTGTAGAATCGAGCTCATCAACTTTTTAGGATACTCTTAACGATTTTGAGATACAAATGATTTAATATTGACATTATTTGAGACAAATATAAGAAAAAGTTTACATCGGTTCTATAATAGTAGTAGTAGTATTTGCGACATAATCAAGATACATGCCAAAAATAGTAAATTGCGGTCGGTGGGCCGAGAAGCTGGCTGCATTTGTCGGCCTTACAGAAAAGCCCAAATTATCAAAACTGCCAAATTATCATTAACCCTTCGCCCCTCATTAAATATTTTATAGTACTATTTGTTATACCGTCATTATTAACCCTCGTCCAGGGATGTTAATGTAGCCCGCAATCCGTGGGTCAGCCCGAATAGCTGCCAAATTTATAAGGTTAGGGCTGAAAATTTCTAGCCTGATAAAATTACAGTCCGACTAGCCCGCACCTGATTAACCCTCAGCCCATTAGGGCTAGACCCCAAAATCCGATGGGCTGGCCTGAAAATCCGATAAAATTTCTATTGTTCTATTTGTTTGACTCTAATTCGACACTTCATTAGTTATTTTATAATATAGATTACTAAAAAAATAACTTTCAATTTTATATATTAAACTTTTATTAACATAATAATAGATATATAAATTAGAAAATTCAAATTCACTAAAAAAATATATTTAAATTTCTAAAACATATTTTAAAATTTTTTAATGTTTATGTTTTATTTTGCATAAATCTCAAATATTAGTATTTGATCATGTTTATGTTTGAGTTTAAGCATATATCTCAAATTTATCATAATTAAATATTTTACATTTTATAAATATAGCTAATTTTCACCATTATTTATTGGATTGTACGCATGTTAATTTTATCGATAGCAACCCGATTAGCCCGCTGGGCTAGCCCGAAATCCGAGCTTTTAGGGTTAGGGTTGAACTTCTATAACCCGAAAAAATCACAGCTCGATTAGCCCGCACTCGATTGACCCGCAACTCGAATAGGGTTGGCACGAAACCCGGTGGGCTGGCCCGATTGACATTCCTACCCTCATTAGATATTTATTAGTATTAAATATTACTCCATATATTTTATTTTTATTATTTTAAATGAATGAATTTCATATTTCACTAACCACATTTCACATGCATTTAACTATAATTATAATTATAATTAATAATATGAAACTACAATTCATATTTCACTTATTTTTTGATTTTTTTTCTTTATGTATTCTTAATGCTCACGTTAAATCAAAATGAAATATTGAATTTATGACCGAAAGAGTATTTCCTATAGCTTCCAATTTGAGTATATCACAGAACTTGATGAAGAAACTAAAAGCAGTCCGGTAATTACTGTAAGATGTGTTTGATACAGTAAAATTGATATTGTATGTAATTATAATTTTATAGAACTGAGTTTGAAGATATACGCACTATTTTAATTCAATTCTATATTTTTTCTTTGCAAAATTAAATAGTTAATATAGAAATGCATTCTAATTTCAAGATCTTTATTTAGTGAACAAGAAATCAAAATTTATCATTGTTTTATAATTAAATATTTTTATAATTGTATTTCTATATTATGCAATTTTATGGTACTGTTTTCGCATATTTTTAAGATTCTGTTATGGTTGTTTCTGTGATTGTGGTGTGTTGCAGGACATGTGAGTGTGTGTTTTAGACGTATTTAATTTAATACTATTTACTTACACTATTAAATAGAGAAAATTTAAAATTGTAATATCATTTTAAATCCAAATATTTATGTGATATCAAAAATAAATTTGGAATTGAAGGTTTTGAGATACCAAAGTAAATACGCATCAAACACGCATGGTAAATTCAGCCGATCACACCGGTTTATTTGTAAATTACTATTGCGCACAATTACCAGCATGAAAAAATGTAAAATTTGAACTTGAAATAGACAGTGGTCATTTAACTTTGAATCGCACTATCAAAATCGACAAAAAATATTTGTTGGGTTTTGATTAAACATTGAATTATTTGTAAATTACATTCTCATTTCTTGAATGTTTATATAAGTATATTACAGTACTGTATGTTCACTACACTGATTTATTCTCTACAGCAAATAGATTTTGATGTCCTATTTATGCAATTGAAGTCAATTGAAAGCAAGCATTCTAGCATTACCAAAAACAAACAAGCATTCTAGTACTATCAGAGGAACAATTCGGTAGGGTAATTAACTCATCATTAATATTCACCGTTACTTTTATTAACATATATAAGCTGATAACTGAAATAAAACATCTATCACAATTCACAACTACAATAAAATGCCATTCTTCTCCAACTTCAAGCGTCGCACTGACTTGATGAAACATCTGCAACCAACAAAATTAATAAAATCAAAAGCTGCTAATTTTAATTAATAAAAAAAAAACAGTCGAAAAAAGTAATTCTAGTTTTCAACTTACTCCCATGTCACATCTTTTGCTCGTTGCCATTCACCTTCCTCGTTTTGATACATGACTTTGTACGCCACATTTTCTTCACCTGCACCAGCACCAGCACCACATACCAATTTTCATTTTCCTCCAAATATTAGTTTATTGTAATTTTTCTTGAATTAAAATGACGTGGCTACTGCTAGTAATAGACGTGTTAGTTAAATTAAATGGTAATTGATAAATTAGCAGTCCTACAAATTGATATTTTAAAGTGTGTCAAGTAGCCATGTCGAAGCAATTTCAACTTTGATATACTAGTATAATACAATAGTTAAATGAAGATCAAAATTAGAAGTAGAATTAGTGTATTTGAAGTTACCTTTTAGAAACAAGGCAATGAGAGTGTTAGCAAGCGAGTGATGGGAGCAAAAGAGGCTCAAATCAATCTTCCTTGTAATCCCAACTCCTTCCATTTTCACTTTGACGTACAACGAATTCGCCGCCCTCCCGCCGCCGCGCCGGTTGCGCTGCCACACCTGCTTCCTCCAACTCCTCACCGGCGGCCAACCAACCACATATCCGTCCTTGTTATTCACCCTATATATAGTATCACCCCAAACAGCAAAATTATTATTCATACTCCTATAAAAAGAAAGAAATGAAAATAGACATACCTGTTCACATTTGGGCCGGGTCGGGTTGAAAGGGAGAGTTCCAATTGGAGCTCCATTGTGAATTGAAATCAAATGTAAGTAAGAGAGATGATAATGAGGTTATGTGAGAGAGTGAGGGTTGGTGTGTGTATATATATATATATATATATATATGGTGAATTGGTGATGATTTGAAGATGAAGTGGAGATGTGGGCAACATATTGTCAGCATCAATGCCAGACTTTTAGCCGACCCAAATGCTCCAATTGCCGAATCACTCTTTCTCTTTCCTCTTTCCTCTTTCCTCTTTCCTCTTCTTTATGTTTTTTTTTTTAAATTTTAATAATATATGTAATATTTGATTTTGTTGTGTGCTAAAGCAGCACTTATTGAATGCGTGTCCCTCACTTCTCAATTGCGCCCAACACCAACAACGTTTTGTTACTATTAATAACGACTACCTCTTTTAGGTCGGCCCAATTTCATCAATGTTTAACAATATTGGTAAGTGAAGCCAACCTATTCAATTAATCAAATTAACTTGCTTATTGTTAATAATGTTGTACTCCCCCCTTTTCGTGGTAGATGTGATATCATGAGATTTTAAGTGATTGAGAAAATATACTTTTACATAAATGTTAATGTTGGGGAGAACATTTTTTTCAAAAAAAAAAAATGTGATATCCTTTTGTGAAATTCAAATTGATTAAATATAAAATAGTCTCCAACCAATTTAATAGTGATAATTTTTCAAAAGATTAAATTAGTTTTATTATAAAATAGTTTACAACCAATTTAATAGTGATAATTTTTCAAAAGATTAAATTAGTTTTATTATAAAATAATTTCCAACCAATTTAATAGTGATAATTTTTCAAAAGTAGATGATTACTAGTAATTTTTATGAACGACACAAAATAAAAGAAAAATGTACTACTATTATTAGTTGTGAGTTGAAGGATTATAAGAATCATTTTTGAGATGCTAAAACCAATCCAAGGATGTAAACCATATGATTCTTTCGACTCTAGGTGGCTCAAATTTTTGGTAAATTTTATGTCCGGATAATTTGATGGTATATAGGGAGAGAAAAAAGATAAGAAAAATTGGAAAAAAATCTTAGAAATACTAGAGAAATATTATGTTTTACTATCGACCACAGTATAATCAAATAACACTACTAAAAAACTAGAAAATATTACTTGGTGGAATGAAATAGTTTTTTTTTTTCTTTTTTTCTACTTTTCAAAGAAAAATGATACCCGGGGATGGGGGGACTGGCATAAATTCATTCATACGGAGTACAAATAATTGCATCCTTCATTCCGTCCGAATTTAAAATTATTCTTTGGAATATAACTTTCAAGAGAAATAAATTTAAACGTAGTATTTAAAAAAAAAACTATATACGTTGCTCTCATTCATTATTTCAAACCATAATTTCTTGTTATGAAAGATTGCTTTTTCTAAAAGTGTAGCATGATTTTTGGGTTCGGTTGCATGTTAAAGCCTCTTTTTTGGTTGAGCCTTCATACACATCAATTGTCAATGCCAATTTTGCTTTCTCTCTACATTTAATTTGTTCATCTTTATCTCAGCACTATTCTACTTTATTTCTTTTCTTTTTTCGCATGTAATTATACTTCTATGCACGGAAAAATCAATTTAAAACTGAGAAAACAAATAATAAGAATGAATTAATTATTTAATTTCATAATGTTAACTATTTTAGAAAATTGGTCATGATACTTGAGACTTAGTTAATTATTTTAGGTTGTAAGTAATTAAGAAGATGAGAGTTTCCGCTAAAGGTGTATTGATAGTTGCGAGAAAGAAAAAAGTGTGGCGGGTGCATTGTGTGTGACAAAAAACGACAAAAATTAAAAGTGCATGCATTTTGATTACTTACTCTCCTCGACATTTTACTTTCGACAAATACGATGGGTTTCCTAAGTTACATTACTTTGTCTAGGCACTCATTTTTAGGTTCACTGTCTTCTTCTTTCAACCCCTTAATCCAAATAAAAGATTCACTAAATAATCATAAAAAGTGTTAATTTGGAGCATCTCCAATGCCGGCTAGCCAACTAGCTAGCCGATTCACGTAGCTAGCCGGTCGGCTAGCCGAACCATTGGAGCAGGCTAGCGCCAAATCGGCGAAAAAATCGGCCAGGACTAGCCAATCGCGTGTGGCTGGCCGATGCGCTGGCCGCCACAACGCCGATTTTTTTTTTAAACCTATATAAACGTGATTTTAGTTTCATTTTCATTTGCACCACTTGTTTTAACGAGTTTTCTCTCTCTCTAACTTTCTGTACAAGAGCATCATCGAGCGATGAGTAACGCGGGTGGTAGCAGTGGTGGTAGTGGTGGGGATGCTTTGAGGAGTACGAATGGAGGATGAACGAGGCTATGAAGGCCTACATGAACCGCGAGATGCAGCGGTACATGCGTAGGGTGGAACAGCAGGTGCGATACCTCGCCCTCCACGGGTTGTCCACCGCCGAGCAATGATTGATCGGGATCACGTAGCTGCACATCAACGGCTGTATGACGACTACTTTTCAGAGAACCCGCGGTTTCCCGCAAACATGTTCCGGCGGCGTTTTAGAATGCGTAGGGAGTTGTTTATGCGTATCGTTGACGCTTTGGAGCGTCGATATCTGTGTTTCCGCTTCAGGCACGATGCGGCTTGGCAGACCCGGCCACACCCCTATTCAAAAGTGCACGACGACAATCAGGCAGTTGGCCTACGGAGGCGCGGCAGACATGTGGGATGAGTACCTCCACATCGGTGAGTCGACAGCCCTGGAATGTCTGAAGTATTTCTGTGAGGGCGTGATAAAAATTTTCGGTGAGGAGTACCTTCGAAGCCCCACTCCCCAAGATTGTCAGAATTTGATGCATATGCACGGGGAGAAGCATGGGTTCCCCGGGATGTTAGGAAGCATAGATTGTATGCATTGGGAGTGGAAGAACTGTCCGACTGCCTGGAAGGGGGCCTACACGACCGGCTACAAGTCAAAGAATCCCACGATGATCCTCGAGGCCGTAGCTGATTTGACTGTGGATCCGGCATGCGTATTTTGGGGTAGCGGGTCGAACAACGATCTCAACGTCCTCGAACTCGTCGCCCCTCTTCAACGAAGAAGTGTCAGGGCGGGTCCAGCCGTCCTCATTTGTGGCCAACGGCAACCGGCATGATATGGGCTACTACTTGGCGGATGAGATATACCTAGGTGGCCCGTCTTTGTGAAGACGATCAGGCACGCAAGTGATGAAAGGAAGGCCTACTTTGCGGAACGGCAGGTCGGCGCGCAAGGACGTGGAGCGCGCATTTGGTGTGCTCCAGTCTCGATGGGAGGCAATTAAGGGTCCAACGCGTTTGTGGCATGTCGGATGCGTTTCCCAAATAATGTACGCTGCATTATCTCTGCACAACATGATCGTCGAAGACGAAGGCGTGCAACTGACTCGTTGGGCCAATGACGATGAAGCCGGTCCAAGCCACGGAACGGCCACCCCTAGCGTACGACGTGGGGTACCTCTCGATGAAGCCGACCGCCTCAAGGAATTTGCCGACATGCGCCAAGTGGAAGCTCATATTCAACTCCAAAAGGATATAATTGAAGAGTTGTGGGCACGGAGGACTGCACGCCGTTAGTTTTTTTTTTAAGTATTATGTAATTTTTTTTTATCTATGTACTTTTTTTTTAATGCAATTAATGAATTTTCCCGTATATGTGTCGTAAATTTAATTCCGTAATCTAATCGTAATTTTAACTCCGTAAATGTAGTATATTTTGAATTATTTTTATTGCGGTTGGCCTATGACTGGCCTATGGTTGGCCTAAATCGATGTGACAGGTTGATTTTTAGTGCTGCTGACATGACAGGAAGAGAAAGTGGCTGACCTATTTGCATTGGAGATGCTCTTGTCCAATCACTCCAATTTTTCCTTTCGCCTTTCCAAAATATATCATGTTCCTATCTACATTGACTATTGAAAGTGTTAATTTTGTTATTGATTTTTTTATTATGATTTAGTATGAAGGATATAATCTACATACTTTAATTTGCAGATTGGTTATCGGCAGATGTTACTTCCGACTTCCTCCATTCCATAAATATCATTTTATCAGTTTAGTTCGTCTCATAAAATTAGACATTTCTATTTTTTAGTAATTGTGTCTCATTTTCTTACAATATTTCAATCACTTTTTCTTTCTCATACTTTATGAATGTGCATTAAAACTTGTGTTATCCCAAGATATGCAATTTTTATGAGACGGAAGGAGTACTTTTTGCAATACACGGAAAATGTACAAATTAACAACTACAGTATTATTGTATACCTTCTGTCTGTAAAAGTATAGAGACTTTAGTGACGAATACTAGTTTTAATGCAAAATTAGTAAAATATGATAGATTAGAGAAAAAATAGTTATAATAATATTAACAGATAACGAGATCTACATAATTTGTAATGTAACATATGACATTTTTCTTTTTCAAAAATCGAGGACGGGGATCAACGGACTGAAATGACAAAAATGAATGAGAGCGGAAGAAGTATAAACTATACCATCCATGGTCCATACTTACAATTGAAATATTTTTATAGGAACGATCCCATAATACCAATTGGTGGGACAAGTTTGATGGGAACGATATAAAATATATAGCAGCCAGTTGAAAGAATAGAAAATAACTAGTCAAGAAACATATGCTCCTAGTGTTGTTATGTTTTGTTTATGTTTGAGGCCTAAATAAGACAATTATGTCTAAAATGACTGCACACAAAAACATATACATGTACCAGACTCTAAGCACAAGGTACATGTGGTTAGTAAGGGATTGCTACCTTTGAACTTGACATATTTGTCTGTTTCAAACCAAGAGTTGATATCAAAAACAGATTGGGAGGGAACAATAATCACGTGCGTTTCTTGAGATAAGCTCAAGAGAGGGAGCAATTAATTCTTTGTCGATACGATAAGTCATATTCTGCATGTGTGGTTTCGTCCCTCGTGTACACCCACTAGGACTAGGAGTACAGATTCATTATAGTCATTTAAATTGGCTAACCACAGATTCATTATAATAATTTAGTTGAGAAATACATTATTTAAATGAGTGATGCTAAATGGCCACATTATGGCTGGCCATAATCAGATTTTTAATTGAAAATTGAGCCCATTTTAATGAAATTTAATGCATAGATGCTATCAAAATTTCCAGGACTATTCTATCCTTTTCTTATATTAACCCAGAAATAGACATATGCTTTAAACGTACCCTTTCTTTTCTTATTTTCTTAGGTTTATGTTTATAATAAGAATTAATAATGTTAAGTAAATGTAGTGGAGTATAATTTATTATTATAATTAACATATAAAATATTTTTACCGTACATGCCATAGTGCAGTGTCATGTTTTACACTATTAATTAATTAATAATAATAATAAAATTAATAAATTTATAAATATAAATAATAGTGTTAAAATTTGAAATTAATGATAATTTGAAAAATTATGTTATGACACTGTAATAGTCTATAATACAACAATAGAAAAAACTTTAATAAACAATAATAATTATATCACATCTAATTTTTTTAAATTATAATTTACAAATTTTATTTGATTAGTAGTACAATATTATGGAATTTTCTCTTGAAGGTGATTTAATATATATAAGAAGGTTGAAACAGAATAATATCACTAATATATTTAATTGAAAATGAAAATAAACATGGTAAGGTATTTCCAATTAAAAGTGATATCAATAATATATTTAATTGAAAATGAATACTATTTACTTCTATACATCAAATTATTTACCACTTATACTACCCATAAACACTAATAATAATGTGAGTCTTACTATCACTAACACTAATTTAACTATCAATATTTTCTATCAATATTTTCATCTCTCTTACTTTATCAATTTTGTCTTAATTTTCTTGTTATATTATATGTCCATATTTTTATTGGATGAAGGGAATATAACATAGTACTATCATACTTATAAAAATGATTTAATTTATAGTGAAACTTTCCTAAATAAAAAAAAAAATTTAACTATGATCGGAAATTTTTGGTATATGCAATAAAGGGATAAATGTACATACTTTATTAGTTGAGGATTAATTGTTCATGGTTTTAAGGATCTGATTTTAATTATTTTGGGGAAATAGAGTGGCAGAAGTACTAATATGTAGAGTGGAGGAAAAGGGTGATTATGTAAAAGTACATGAGCACTATTTAAACCAATTATTTAATTATTATTATATTTTTCTATTATTTACAAAACTGCCACTGTGTGGCCAGCCACATTGTGACCACATAGCATTATTCTAACAAGCATACAGTTATGCAGTAGTGTCACATACAAATAACAAATATTATCTTGTAGCTCGAGAATATCAAACTTGAAGTTCTTTAGCAGATTTTAGGATGCTTAACCTCTGAATATTTTTGTGAAAGATATATGTTTCAGATGTTATTATGACTTATGAGGCCATCTTTCTTGAGAATCCACACCTTGTCACATAACGGCATTATTATGCAATTCTTGTTATCCTATTTTCGTACCAAAAAAATGTTTTTCTGCTGTCCTACTCCAAAACGAAATAACTAATTTGTTCATGAAACTCTCTTCATAACACACATAACCGGAGAATCATAAGAAGTTGTTTCACATTGTGTTCAGATTTCAGAATTGACTATGACATGGTATTTGGCTACTGTATATTTCTTCTAATTTGTAAAGACAGAAAGAGGTACAAATGTCTTATTATGTACCTTTTCGGAATAAAATGCTGAATAGGCAAGCCAAAGAAGATCATCTGAAGAATGTTCAGAACTCTGAAATAGCAGGTCAGCAACCAAATTTTCTTGCAATGTATAATAATGAGCTAAACCCCTGATAAATTTAGGTCAATGTTAATAAAACTTGAAAGAGAAACGATTGATCAAAGCTGTCAAAAAAAGCTTAGCTTAGATGATAAAAGAAGATATAACTCCAGGAATGCATGAAAATCAACATGGTTCAAAAAAATTTAAAGCCACAAAACAGCAACTGATCCCTAACCATTTCGAAGCACGGACCTAGTGCTCAACTCAATCCAGACGATTTTAAAGAGAAGGGTCTCAGACTCTCAGCAGGAAAATATGTAATCAGTTAAATGACACAGCATATGAAGAGTAATAACAAAGTGCAATATTCAATGAACTTACTCTGTGGAGTCATCACTATTCAATTCTTGCATTATGAGGCCATCTTCCTTGAGAATCAACACTTTGTCCGAAGTAAGTTTAACATCAATTGGTCCAGCCTTTAGAATATTCATAAAGCAGATGTAATTAGAGATTCAACAATTGGAAGATTGTTAAAATACAGCAGCATAATATTAGGTGAGTCATTAAATTACCTCTCCCAGTGAGATTCTTCTTGATGAAGGCTCCAATGACAATGGTGTTTTTTCTCGCACATTAAGTCGAAGTCCGTATAGATAGATCGTTTCTGTTGCAACATCCTTTACAATTTTCCAGAAAGGAAAAAGTAAATAGCAATGTCAGGACAGTTTGCAAGTATGACTCGAGTGAGAAATTTTTTCTAGAAATCACCCTGTCTAATCATTCATAAACCAAAAGGGAAGCATCTACTGTGAAATATCACATTTGACATTACATTACCTAGTTTTTCCGTATAATGTAAATAACTTGGTACTGTAATAGATATTCCAAGTCAATAGACTCAATACTCAATACCATAGCAAGCTTTTTCCACATGAACAAGCATTAAATCTACAAATTTGAAAGTATCCATATCTAGAAGTTTATGCATCATCAAATTGGGAGAATACGGGAGTAGTTGTAAATTTTATATGGTTTGCTTACAGAATCAATAGATAATTTTCTAAGTCAGATACAGTGACCAGGAAACACTTATGTCTGCTGGCATAAAGTTCAGAATAGGAGGCAGAAAAACATTAGAACAATTAGAAAAACTAGCAATTGGATCAGGAGTGACATAGTAAGAAAAATATTGAATATAATTGGTAATTTGGCATTTAACAAATTTGCATGCCCAGAAACGAAATGGAGCTTCCATAACTGTCACATACCAAATTTTGTCCATGAAGCAATGCCAAAGGAATTACCCCTGTGACTATATTTACTTCTCCCGTCCACAACCTAATGAATGCACCTGGAAGTAATATGTTAATGAAACGCACATTAGGCATAACCCAATCATAAAAGACCAAACAATTGGCTTTGAATGATTTGACAAGGCAAAGAAATTCTACAGTCAGTAATAAAACTAGTGTGTGCACCTCAATGGCTCAATCGCACGTAGCAAAATAGATATCCTACAACAGATGATAATGATGGTAATCATCAAATAGCAAAAAGTCACTATGAAGCTCTCCACTGGAAAATTATAAGAATTTGCTAGACAGGATACAAAAATGATCATATGAACAGTAAATAAGAGGTCTCAACTGCAGATATTACTAAGCCCAACATTCCTTTTAATCAGTAAGAAAAAAAGAAATCATCATCCATGAGCATTTTTCATCCACCACCAAAGGACTTGAAAGATATTTCTCAAATTTTAAATTCATCAAGAAGGGAAAGGGATGAAGACTAGTGATAAGGTATTCCGAACAGTATAGCTTTACTACTGAACAGATATATTTGCAGAGTTGGACATTCTATTCTAATCCATATAGTTAACTTTCAGGGTCTAAAGTTGTTCTCCCATTTCTTTTAATGCAAAAAATATTAGCTACTCAAAGAAAGTAAAGGATCAAGCTAAACAGATGTAACTCATTTATCTGCCAAATAGATTATTTGGTGTCAGTATCATGGTTCTAGTATTGGATCGCATGTGTTTCCCCTTGTATTTGACAACAATCCATAGTCTATACATATGCATAAGAAGTATGCTTTGTCTGAGACAAAGACACTTGATCATAATGTATCTTAATGGATAAAGTAAAACTATGGTGCACGGTGTAGTGGGCGAGCAATACTATAATTTGATACTAAGCAGGGAAACAGCAATACGTAACCAAATGACAAGCCGATTTTAGGAAATAAAAGTTAGGGTTGAACCCTTGCCTGTACTTGCTGGAACTGTCATGGCATGACCGAAAATTTTACTACGGCTTAGAAGGTCCCATACCCGAAAGCTCCCATCAGAATGAAGCACAAAGAGAAGCTTTCTCTGTTGTACCTCTGATACCACTAAATCCACGACAGCAGCCAAATTAGGGCTCCTAAATGAAAATTATTAATGAAATAGTATGAAAAATAAAGATCACCAGAGACTGAGAAGAGAGAAAGACAAGATAGAAAAAAACATTATTCTATCTTTCAGACATTAAGTTCAACAAAAAATAATATTGTTGGAGTATTTAGAAACCCATAATTGATCAAGTAATAAGAGTACCACAAGCCAATCATAATATAATATTCTACTCAAAGATAAAAACTCTACAAAAGATATTAAACAAAACTAGACACTTGCTTGTGCCCTTCTTTGTCCCACCCTACAATGTACCATATTCACAATTAATCAAAAAAAAATGGGCCAAGTATTTTCCTTGTAGATTGAATTCTAACATCACTGGGTTGCCTAAGTTTAAAATTAAAAGATGTTCATCCGGGTCTCCAAACATGTGAAGCCGTCTATCTCTTTTTTACAGGTTGGAGCAGCATCTGCAATAAGCAGTAGGTCAACCAGATGAGTTTTCCGTAAGTGGAACCTTTCCATCTGACTGATCTACCCCAGCATGCTTTATCGTTTGAATTACACTACCTTCAGTTTTGTGCTCCATAATTAAAGAGATCTAGGAGCAACTGGTAGAGGAGCACAAAAGGGAAAGTAGTAGTGGCTTTAGACAATCTGCAGGATTTAAACTCTCCATATCAATTTTAACATTGACATTTTGGAATTCATGACACTGAATTTCCCAAATAAAATTCCATTACTTATTAACCGCACGAAACTCTGAAAAATGCTTTTCACATAAAAGCTATTGGTTGGTTTATGAAACACTTCTACTAGTATGGAACTTCATTCTTTTTAGATGTAGTACCGATTAGCATCATGAGAAACTAAAAGCTTATGCATAAGGTCTGTAAAACAAAAGGCTTATTTGAGAAATTAACAGCTTTGCAGTTTGCATGTAGCTTGTTAAGATAGTAGCCACATTATGAGGGTTCACCCAGTTCTATATATACCTAGATTTAGTTAGTTCAAAATTTCTAA
This sequence comes from Salvia hispanica, assembly GCF_023119035.1. Taxonomy (NCBI): domain Eukaryota; kingdom Viridiplantae; phylum Streptophyta; class Magnoliopsida; order Lamiales; family Lamiaceae; genus Salvia; species Salvia hispanica. The sequence goes on from NC_062969.1 coordinate 13,295,382, forward strand.
ATGAACATGCAATTCTCCTAAATGGAAAGTACCAAAAACTAGAATCAATACAAAACAGATGAAGACAACTCTGGTGAGAAGAAATAAAAGGCAGAATGCATTAAAATTAAAAATAGTAACAGATTAAAAATTTGAGACTCAAACTTCATTTGTTAGAAGTGAAACCATACCTTGACAATATGCCCCACAACCGACCAAAGCCAGGGTCATCTCGCAATTCGGACACAAAAACTGCAGATTATATCATAAGAATCATCAAGAAAATAATACTACAGTCCTACTTAAGAGTGTGATTCATCAATAAAAAACACCAAATGGACAGGTCTACCATGACTAAGAAATGCAAACTTTGAGAACTTTAGAAATGGAAAGCACCTATCTGAAATGCAATTAAGTTGCCCTTATGGAACATCAAAAAAATTTGTATAGATCTACCATGCGATAGTTTAAAACTTTTACTTCAAAAATGTATACCAGAAAGAAATAAGAAAATAAGAGGTTACAAGAGAATCAAATGATCCATACTTTTGTTATAGCAGCAGGACAGTGAGAAACATATGTCTTCAACAAAAATAAAAGTACACAGGATCTAGCTTATGGACCTGGAGTGCTGGGATCAAGTATGTCAAGCTGGAAGCAACTGATAGATCCATCACTCCTTCCTATCAGCAAGCATCCTTCTGATGCTGCAACAGCTGTTGTTGCCCCACTATGAGGGTGAACTTGCGTATTATACTCAAGGACCTCGCTAGCCGGGACCAAAGAGGAAGTTCCATAGTCAAGATTGCTCCTCAATCTGATGAGGTAAGCAACCCCTGAGATCGTCAAAGTATAAAGCACCAAACAATCTCCAGAAGCATACTTGGTCTACATGGAAAGGACAGTATTAGAAACATCCTTGACGCTGCCAAATACTTAAACAATGAAAAATAAAGTAACCAGTTCAAAGACAAGCAGACCTCGTCTAATTTGCAGATGCAAGCAAATGGAAAAAGAGCTTCTGGAAATACAAGGCGAAGGCCATTAGTTGATGTATCCTTATGACTGCAAATTCGCACAATCTCAAGCACATTTCCCTGACTCCTACTGATTTTCCTGCAATACAAAGTCATCAGTGCACAGACCAAAGAATAAAAAACTCTGCGAAGATGCGATCACTAAATAGCAGCAATCAAACTACATACGAAAAACTTACGACTCATTAAAAAAACCGCAGCGCCACGAGAGAGAGAGAACTAAGAAAAGTACCAGATGAAATAGGAAGGAGGATTTCCAACGGTGATGGAAGAGGCGAAGTCTTTAACAATAGAGTTGTCATTGTTGGCCGTATATGTAGATGTGGAAGGAACGGAGACTTGGCGCCACTCGATTGAGTCCAAGCTAAGCAGTGGTGCCTCCATCCCCGCCATTCGCCAGCAGCTACTGCTCGCCATTGCCGCCCCCACCGCCACCGCCTGTTGTTGAAGAAAATTGGAAGCTACGGCACCGGAGAGTAGACGGAGAGATGTGTCCGTTAGCGCGAGGGTTTTAGGGTGAATCGCGAGGGAGACGATTTTGCGGATTCTCTTTAAATTTATCAAATCGCGTTTATGCAGTGATACGATTATAGCCCATGCCCAAAGTCCTGTGACTTCACTCTTCAAAATTCAATAACCACATTTTTAAATCCGGGAATGTCAATTGGGTCAATCCTACATATTTTGGGTCTATCCTTCTCGGAATGGAAACTAAGGGCTCGTCGGATAGGTGGCTAAATAATTAACATGGATGTATGGTTATGGCTTTTCATGAGTTGATGGGTTAAAATTGTTAGTTGTTTGGTTGGGTCCTAGAAATTACTATAGCCCAATTTGGAGAGTTTGGTTGAATGGGAGTAGGGCTTAAAACAATTTCCACGTACTCCCTCCGTCCCACAAAAGATGTCATACTTGTGGGACGGCACGAGATTTTAGGAGGTTTTGTTTTGTATATTAAATGGAGAGAGAAAATATAATTTTTATATTGATGTAAGAGAGAACTCTTTTCAAAAAGGAAAATGTGACATCTTTTGTGGGACAAACTAAAAAGGAAAGTGTGACATCTTTTATGGGAAAGAGGGAGTACTAAACTACCCCTCTTCGGCTCCTCACATGCCTAGCACTCTTCATCCCCAACATCACCCTTCCTTCTCCGTCTTCGTCCTCTCCACTGCCTCCGTCACCTTCCTCCGTCGCCGCTGCTTCTTCCTTCACCCTCTGCCGCCACCGCCTCTTCTTCCTTCACTTCCTCCACCGCCGCTGCTTCTTCCTTCACCCTCTGCCGCCGCCGCTTCTTCTTCCTTCACCTTCCTCCACCGCCGCTGCTACTTCCTTCACCTTCCTCCGCCCCCCCTCCCCCAATCTCTCGCTCAACTCCAATTAAGCAAATCGAACAGATCGATGTCAAAGCTCAACAAGTCGAACGAATTGAACGGCGCAATCGTAGATTCTGATTTGGATTTCAACACCAAAATGTGTGACGGTCTGAAATTGGGGAGACGGTGATGACGATACCGTCAATTGGAGAAATAGCATCGCCAAAAAAGAGGGAGAGACGAGAGCAACGGTTGCTTCTTTGTGGAGGGAGCTGGGGGTAAAAATGGGTAAGAAATAATTTTCAGCCAAATCGTGAAATGAGCGTTTGTAATACCTGCTCTCAACCCTTATTCAGTTTCTCACATACATGGATAATAGTATACAGAAGCTTGAAACCCGCTTGCTTTTACCGGGTCCTCTGAGTAGTTTTAGTGCTACCAAACGGAAGATTAGCCCTGTTGGAAGAGGTGTTTCACGGCTAATGAGGGCTACCAGACGAGCCCTAATTGAATTGTGATTTTATGAGTTACGAATAATCAACCCTAATCATAAATATTCGAGCTTCGGGCTAAAACAACGGGCTAATCAAGCTACAATCGATAATATTAGAATGTAGTCAATCTAATACGTAACGATAAAAATTAGTCATATTTATAAAATATTTAATTATGATAATTTTTCAAATATATATTTAAAGTCAAATATAAATAAATAAGTACACTAATTTAAAATTTGTATAAATAAAATAAAATTTAAACATATTTGAGAAATTTTAAGTATATATTTTATCAATAGAATATATCTTATATTTAATTTGAGTTTTTTAATTTATTTATCTATTATAAAAATTCAACATGTATGCTTATTAAATATAAAATTGAAAACTCTTGTATAGTTATACTAATAAAATTAATGAAATGTCGAATTATGCAGGCAATGGTTGTACCTAGGTCGTCCAACCCATCGGGCTAGTACATCGGATTTTGAATTTAGCTCACTCAAATTGCGGACTGCACTAACATATATTCCTATATAAATCTATTTTTCATTTATCACATCAGTCTACCATAATTTCGTCATAATTTATGTAATGAAATACGTATTATTTTTAGTAATAATTTCCCTCGCCATTTCTTTTGTGATACTCGGTATGAGTTTTGTCTCCAATGTACTTGTCAATCTGTTTTTACTTGATCTTTTGGCTATAACTTGTTTGTTAAAAGGAAAAATTCCAATTTTTCCATCAAACAAGACTTCACTATGAACATCAAACAATGACCTACAAACTGCACACATAAACATTGTTTTTAATACTATAAACTTCATTTTTACATGTTCTATGAGGTTCTTGTTCTCCTGGAGCAAGATATAATATTTGAGCTCCTTTAGTCATGTAGAACAACTCTTTATCAATATGCACAGTGTTGTCATATTCATGAACTTGATCTTGTTCAAAATTCTATCCAGCTCTAATGATTCAATATTAAATCTCAGCCACAACATATTGTTTGCGGCTATTAGGTTAGATTTAATGGCTGATGTGTTGGCCTAATTAGGCCAGTCTTAACCTACTTCCATATAGCGGTTTCAATCTAAACCGGTTGCCATACCCAAGAGGTTGCGCCTTTTTGAGAAATGCAATATCTTGAGTACATCAACATCCAGATGCAGCCTTCTGGGGTAAAGCCTCACTTTTTTTACACTAGCCAATTGAACCGATGCTCCTCTTTATTGTTGTTTCTTTGCAGCATTCCATCACCTCTTGCAGGTTTGATGGGAGATTGTGAACTTCACCCGTGCATCCTTAAGTATCCCACGAGGAGGTACACCGCCAACGCACCTTTCCATGATGAATTGAACCACTTGGTTCTTGAATTAGGAGTACTCCGGATGACCCATTTATGAACATTCAAAAAAAAATTCAACAGCTTTGAAAAATATTTACAGTAGTTGAAGAATTTATTGGTTTAAGTATGTGGATGATTAAATTCTTGTGGATGTGTATTTATAGCAGCAGTGGTTATGTTAAAAACTGGTACCACTTTTTTAGTGAAGTGAAATGTTAAAGTGGCTCCGGATTTTTGGAGAAAAATTTTGTGAGTTTAAAATGTTGAAATAGTGCCAATATTTAATTTAATTAAAAAAAATCTTTTTTACATTGTACTCTTGCCTCTCTTGCTTATGTTGAGAACTTGGAAATAAAGATTTAGGATAATTAACAAATGAATATACAATTTACAAAATTAAAGAAGTAACATAAAAAGGTTCAAACTAAAAATGTCCAACTACTTTATCTATTTTATTATCTATTCACTTAATCCAGTAAAAAACTTCTGCACCGGAAAGAAACGCTTCAACTATAAGGGAATAGAAGGAATACGTGTTTATGTGCTCTTCCCCCTAAGAGCATCCGCAATGGGCCGGACGATGCTCCGCCCAATGGCCATGCCCGATACATAGTCCGCAGCCTTAAGGTTGGATGATCATCATCCGACCTATCGTTCGCGCCTTGACGATTGGTCGGTCGATGATTTCTATTTTTTCCCTTTATATATATCACCATTTTTTTACCTTCATTCTTGTACCTTTTACTCAACTCTCTTCACCCATCTCATTTTTTCTCTCACTAGTAATTCAGGGATTAATCCCGGCGGTTTCCCAAACCCGAATAGCCTCGATGGAATGCCGATGTTCGGCGGCAGTGGTGCCGGGTGGCTAGGTCATGAACCTGACGAATTCCGATCATTCGATACACTGGGGTACCATCCAGTCCAACTGCGATCTGAATACCCAGTATACGATCCGAATTTCACCACAGATTCGTATAAGCTCAATCATGGAGCTGAGCCTCGACACCAATCAAGGAAAAAAAAAGGTAAAGGCGAAATCCAAGAGGTTGCCGCCTATGGAGGTCAATGAAGAATATGCCCCAGGGAGGCAAAACTACACTAACAAGGAGGCCATGCTTCTGGCCAAGTGTTTGGTTGATATATCGGATGACCCGATCTACTCCAACAACCAGAGGCAAGTCGCGTACTGGGAGCGCATTACCAAACGCTTCAAGGAAAATAAGCCCTATAGCACCTGGTCCTTGGTGAATGATAAACCCAAGATCAAAGAAGGGATAGCGCCCGCGTCCTCTGCGTCAAAGTGGGCGAAGAACACCGCCAGACGACCACGCGAGCAGCGACGGGCCGACAGAACAGTACCTCCGATGAACCTCAGCGAGACTCTATACGAGGATGAGAGTTCTGGCACACCGATGTCCACTGCTAGGCGCGCCATTGACAATAAATCTGCCAAGAACAAGGGGAAGAGGAAGGGAAAGCGACAACGTCACAAGACCCGACCCCGGCTTCGGCTCCGGCACAGGCCTATGGGGACTTGGTCACGGTCGCTTGGCAGAGGACGTTGTTGGACACACACAATGCCCTCATGAAATTCAATGACCTGGATAGAGCCTAACACCTCGAGAAGATGATCGATCATCTCCAACGCCAGTTGAGAATTGACTATACCATGTCTCTTGCCTTATCCGTAGTGCACTTATATTCATTTTCTCTCTTCCCATGTTTGTAAAATTTTTATAAAATTAAATAAATACCATAAGGTTTGCTTTTAATTTTTGGTGTTTTGATATTTTATTTTGCAAATTTACATATTTGTAAATATAAAAAATTAAAATAATACAAAAATAGTTATTATTTAAAAGATCGGGTGGGCTATAGGACGCCCCATTGTATGTGAATGAGTATAACTATAAAATGCTAATGTGGAGGACAATAAATTGGCATTAAAATGGGCTATAAATTAGGTAGACTATAAAATGCTCTAGAAAAAAGTTTTTGGGTATAGTCATAAAAGCATATATTCTATAAATTAATCCGCCTCTCCCAATTTAGATAACATTGACAGTACTAGCAAATAAATATATGAAAAACATTATGCAATAACTCAACATGTTTTTAATTAATGAATATAAGTATAATAAACATTGTACAATGCGATTTAGAAAATACTCCTACTTAAATTATCAGAGTAGTGCTAGTATAAATATTTCCACCTCCTTTGAAAGTTGTAATTATATGAGATCTAATTCTACAATTTTCATTGTTAACGATCAAATAGAAATGAATCATAAAATACAGATCTAACTACCTGATTTTCCAAAATTGTTGAATTTATTTTTTCATTTGAATTGTGGAAGGCAGGAAGGAGACGACATTGAATTTTTCGGACATCAACTCTGTCTGTGTTTTTCCAACCCAACGTGCCTTGCATGCTCTGTAAACTCCAGATCTCATCAAACTCCACTCTCTTCTTCCTTTTGATTATTCATACACAACAACCCTTTGATCTGCAGTTCCTGGCAGATAGCAAAGCCTCCTAGATGCCCAGCGAGCCCTCCTCCTCCGCCTCATGGGACTGCATTCTGCCGGGGCCTCCCTCCAAGCACAATGGCGGATCCGCCGACCTCTCCGCCGCCGGCCTCCTCGCCTACGCTGCCGGCAGCTCCGTCGCCATCCTCGACACCCACTCGATGCAGCTCGTCTCCACCCTCCCCCTCCCCCCTCCCTCCTCCTCCGCCGCCTCCGCCTTCATCACCGCTGTCAGGTGGTCCCCCTTCTCCCTCCCTCACCACCTCCTCGAGACCGAATCCTCCTCCCCGCACCTCCAGCTCGCCGTCGGCGACCGCCACGGCCGCATTTGCCTGCTCGATTTCCGCTCCAAATCCCCCGCCTTCTTCTTCGACACCTCCAACCCTAATTCCCCCAAATTGGGCGTCCAGGATCTCTGCTGGATCCAGACCCGATTGGACTCCTGGTGCCTCGCCGCCATCTCTGGCCCCTCTCTGCTCTCGATTTACAACGCCACCACCGGCCGATGCTTCTTCAAGTACGACGCCTCGCCGGAGTACTTCTCCTGCATACGCCGCGACCCCTTCGATTCCTGCCATGCCTGTTCCCTGGGGCTTAGGGGGTTCCTGCTCTCGGTGAAATTGCTCGGTGACGAATCGGAGAACGATGTCATGCTGAAAGAGCTCAAGGTTCGCACAGACGCCACGGAATTGCATAGGCTGGAGAGGGATTCTGCTATTGAGACTAGCAATGGGGCGCCGGTGTCGTCGCTTTTCCCCAATTACGTGGCTAAGTTTGCATTCTCACCGCACTGGAAGCATGTTATACTAGTTGGCTTTCCGAGAGAGCTTGTGTTGTTTGACTTGCAGTACGAATCAGTGTTGTTTGCGGCAGGGTTGCCTAGGGGATGTGGCAAGTTTTTGGAGGTGTTGCCTGATGTGAACATGGAGGTTTTCTACTGTGCTCATTTGGATGGGAAGCTCACTACTTGGCGGCGTAAAGAGTGAGTGTTGTATGTCAACATGACTTGCTTTATTCTGTTGCTTGTGTTTGTGATTCCATATGAACCTCTTCTATTGGTTTAACAATGTACATTAACATTAAATAGTTTTTGGTGTGGTGTGCTTTATCAAACACCTATGCATGATATGTGTTCATGAATAGATATAGGCGACGGTTCATAACCGCGGCATTGATTCAGCCAGGCTGGGTTTTCTATATACTGTAAGAAGTTTAGTGTGGTTCCCAGAATTTAATTTCAGTTGGGAAAACCTAGAAATTGAAAATGCAATGTTCTTTTTTTTTTTTTAAACTTTTAGGATAGGACATTGTTGTTAGTGATACCATGTTGGACTCATTTCGTGAATTAGCATTGTACTTTGTGATAATTTGTCACTTTAATGTACCTTTGTCTTTCTGCTATTGAAAATGTATTTTTTTTGCTTGTCCTATATATTTCTCATAGCCTTATTTTTGCTCAGTATTATGTCAGAGAGACAAGGAGGCATATGAGTTTAAACCTGATCTATTTTACCATAAAGTTCCATAGTTTTTATGCCTTTTGATTGTTGATTGTTGATTGTTAGGTGGAGATGATGACATATTTGTTTGCTTCTTACCTCAGGTCTGAGCAGGTTCATATTATGTGTTCAATGGAAGAATTAGTGCCCTCAATTGGCACTACAGTTCCTTCTCCCTTAGTTCTTGCAGTTGCGATCTCACAATCAGATTACACACTCCAAGACATTATCAGACGTTGTCCTGACACAGATCCCGTTGATTTTGAATTGGATAATCCTCTGGCTTTCATTGATGAATCTCATATAATTTCTAAAACCCATTTACTATCCGTTTCGGATGATGGAAAAGTGTGGAAATGGCTCCTAACTGCTGAAAGATCTAAGGATGTTAACAGAGATTCTGAATGTGTGAAAAAAGTCGATGAAACCAGTGAAGTTCCAATTTCAGAAGTTTCTTCATCTGGTCAATGTACCGGGAATATCGTGACACATCCAGATAGCATAAATGGCAGAGAGAACAGTAAAACTGCTTGCGCTGTTGTTTCTGATGAAGTGTCATTTAAGGTTAGCAGTTCAGCACAATTTATCTTTTCCATAGATTGAATTTTCGTTTACCCATGTGGATATGTACTAGGTGTTACTTTTCACTGTTGATGCATCTGATAACCAGTCACCACTAAGTCTTTTTGAGATTCTCTTTTTTCCCAAAGGAGAAATATTCTGATATATCTGCTTTGAACTTGAACTCAGAGTGAACAGTATTCTTCCTGTAATATCTTGCACAAGCTGCAAATAACCTGCTACTGACATATCTATGGTTTCATTTCTACAATTTTATATTTTGCCCATGATACAGACCAATCTAGTTGGACAGCTTCATCTTCTGTCATCAGCTATTTCTATGCTAGCTGTGCCATCCCCCTCACTGACAGCTACTTTGGCACGTGAGTAATCTTCTGTTTTTTTGTAATCATAAAGGAATTGTTACACTGTTGAAAGATTATCATATCTTCAAATATACTGTTTCCTTCACCCTTAAGCAGCATTTTGTGAATTTCCTAATTGTTGATGTCATACATGAAGGTGGTGGAAACTCGCCCGCTGTAGCTGTTCCTCTAGTTGCATTAGGAACGCAAAGTGGTACCATTGATGTAATTGACATTTCAGCCAATGCTGTTGCTGCAAGTTTTTCTGTTCATAGCAGTGTGGTCAGGGGTTTACGTTGGCTTGGAAATTCAAGATTGGTGTCATTTTCTTACACACAGGTTAATTTGAAGGATCATAATTTTCATAGGAGAAGCAGTAGAACTTTATCATGCATATCCCTTTAGGCTTCACTTTCTTTCATTTGATTAGTGAGTCAGTAACTACATTAAAGATCTATCTTGCTCTTATGTTCCATCTTTATTTGTGAATTTCGGATCCTTAATTCCTTATATAATACCTATTGCTCAGGGAAGTGAGAAAATAGGAGGCTATGTTAACAAGCTTGTTGTAACCTGCCTAAGAAGTGGCCTTAACCGAACGTTTCGAGTAATGCAAAAGCCAGAGCGGGCACCGATTAGAGCATTAAGGGCTTCATCTTCTGGGAGGTTCACTAATTTTTTATATACTTTAATACTTTTGTTGTTTAACAGTGAATTTAGTTGTTCTGTTTCATACAATTTATTCCACTGTTTGGCAAACTTTTGTGAGATCGGTCCTTATTGTAGCTTCAATTTATTTCAGATATCTTTTGATTTTGTTCCGTGATGCACCCGTGGAGGTTTGGGCAATGACGAAGACTCCAATAATGGTGAGTTTTGTAAATCTTGTTCCTTATTTGGAATTTTGGGTGGTGTGATGTTTGCCATTGTTCATGGTGTGGATAAATTTGAGATTCCCTCCATCGATCTTGTCCAATCTATTCACCATTCCCTAGATTTTTATTGTTTTAAAATAAATAAGTTATAGTGCCATTCTTTATACCATATGAAGCTAATTCTTTCACCATTAATTTTGAAATCATGCAGTTGAGGTCATTAGCTCTTCCATTTACTGTTCTTGAATGGACTCTTCCAACAGTTCCAAGGCCAGCCCCAAATAAACCTTCAAGGACCCCTTCATTTTTATCCCGTGGTGGCAACCCCCCAGCGGAGACTTCTTCCCCTACTAAAGCATCAACTGATACTAGTGAGCACTTTTGTGCTCAAACTGTTTATTACTGAAATAAAGCTGGAGTTTGCTTCTAATTTTAATCTATAAGTTTGTTATGTTTCCTTATTATTTACTCAGTATTATTTATACACAATAGTTATTGAACTGTAGAAGAAGGAGCGGATGGAGCACAAGATGAATTTTCAGAAAGCTTCGCATTTGCTTTGGTGAATGGTGCACTTGGAGTATTTGAGGTGCAGGGACGAAGAATCAGAGACTTTAGGTACTTTTCGTTTTTCCCGATATTGGGTTTCCATCTTTCCTGGCAGAAGTAACTTAAAACAAATAAAATGGACGTATCTTACTGTTCATCTGGTAGTCTTCCTAGATTTTGGATATGAGGGAGGCATATACTCAGTTTTTCCTATGTGTAGTCTTCCTATAGAACTTCTGTTGCCATTTTTATCTTCTTTCTTCACGTTTCATGAACATTTTCTTATTACTTGAACAAAACATTAATATGCATTTATTATTGACACATTTTTACTACCGTGTTCTATGAATATTAACAGCCTTTTGTCATCAATCACTCTGGGTCACATTTCAGCTTCTAGTATTTTATTTGTCATTTCAACAAGTTAACATTTTATTGTACATTGTTAAAAACTTTGTCATGCATCGATTAACTTCCATATTTAATTTACACCATGATATTTCTCTAACTTATTGTTTAATTTTGATTTGTAATTCTATCAGACCAAAGTGGCCTACGTCTTCATTTGTTACCTCCGACGGATTGATTACATCTATGGCTTATCGCTTGCCTCATGTAGTACGTACCTTAGTTGATGAACTGATCTTATACATGATTAAGTTTCCTTGTTGACCTGCATGGGAAGATTTATAGGAAGCTCTGTATTCACATTTCAGGTGACGGGGGACAGGTCAGGCAACATACGTTGGTGGGATGTCACTACAGGGCAGTCTTCCTCCTTCAATACTCACAGGGATGGTATCAGGAGAATTAAGTTCTCACCAGTTGTTCCTGGGGATCGTAGCCGTGGGCGCATTGCTGTTCTATTTTATGACAACACATTTTCTGTGTTTGATCTTGTAAGATTTCATCACTAGTCGGATCCTTTGTGAGTGTTTGGTCTTTGTCGCCTGCAATGCCTTCACATATCTTAAAGATACTGGTACAATATAGAGAAACTGATTTATTCCATCAGGTGTAAATAGGGAGGGGTTGTGATATCTGTTCATACCTGTTCTGTTCTATTCTTTCTTCAATCAACCTTTCAAAAAGCTGCAGTAGTAAACCTCATCTTCCTGTGTAGGAAATTTTCTCCATAGGTGATGTGATTGTGAAGGATTAGTCGCTATTTTTTTGGTTTGCAAGAACTACCCTGATATCTAGCTCGTAACTGTTAAATCCTCTAAAATACCATCCTGATGCACTATAAACATCCCCTTAAAGTTTATATTTTTTGTAAGTGCTTGTTTTTCCCTCCCTCCCTCCCATTTTTTTGAGGTAACTGGCTAACCCTCAAGAGTATTATCCTTATTTCTAACCTTTGGATTGATCTCAAGCTTCCGAATGATTCTGCAATTCACTGGCATGTTTTGTTTGCAGGATTCACCTGATCCATTGGCTAATTCCCTTTTACAACCACAATTTCCTGGAACACTAGTACTTGAACTTGATTGGCTGCCTCTGCGGACAGATAAGGATGATCCACTGGTACTCTGTATTGCTGGTGCTGATAGTAGTTTCCGCCTTGTTGAACTTAATGTGTATGTTTACTAATTCTACTCTCTATAAATCTTCCTTCTACCCACTTCAACTACATAAATATGTGGGCATGCATGTTGAGTATAAGTTGCTAGAAGAGAACATGATTATGATCCCCTCAGACGTTATTATGCCCACATCCGATAAGTACTTTTCTTTTTCAGACGTTCAAATGGTTCTACTACTGGCGTTTGTGGAAGTCACTTTCTTAATTTGACACTAATCTATCAATCTAAACTACTACTCTTTAGGGGGGGTTCTACTTTAGGAGGTAGATTAGATCGGTAATATACATAATTGAGTATTTGAAGGAGTAGACAACCAAACAAGCTAACCTGGTTCAATCCGTCAAAGTCTGTGGTGGCCTAGCCTATAATATTATTGTATCTGTCTAAGCTATCACCCAAAGTAATCACCCCCTTGGAGAAATAAAAACTTAAATTTTATTCTCATCCCATCCTAAGCTTTGACCTGGATTGGAGTCTTTATTCTGGGAAGGATGCAGTAGTAATTTGAAATGATTTGAAAACTGTCACGTCTGCAAGTCAATATTATACTTTATTAAGTGTGTTAATGTTTACATATTTTCATTGACGAGACATATAATCCTTTCTTGTTCATTGATTTTATGTGCTTGTTTGTCATTCTCATTTCTCACGAAAAACCCAATTGCCACTAGATCCTTACCCAATGTAAGCATCACCCTTAAGCTTTGCTCTCGTTTAGTCTAGTCCATGTTAACATCATTTGTTTTGATTTATACATTTAGCTTGATTCTAATAACTCAAAAAATATTATTGACTGCATTAATTCTACACATTAATGAATAAAAGAAAAAAAAATCAAGATTTGGTTTTTATATAATTCGAAAAAATAATGACAATAATATTTTTTAGGTATTAGAATGAAACTAAGTATATAAAACCATACAAATAATGCAAAATGGACTAAATGATAGCAGTGCTCAAAGATGATGGTCAAATAAACTATGTAGCATAACACACACACACATATGTGTATTGTGTGTGTATATGTATATAATATGTACCACAAGTATTGTAAAAGACAAACTTAGATACAGCCTGGTATAGATGATGATGCCAGATTCATGTGCATGCAGAAGTGACCAGAAAACCGGGGTGATGAGTCCCAGAGCTCAGCCAGTCAAAGAGAGATTTCGGCCAGTGCCTTTGCCTTCTCCAGTACTGCTCCCCACACCACATGCCCTGGTATATTCTAAAACTTAATTTTCTGAAGGACTACATAAAATTAAAAATTGATGCATGTATATGTGTGTATTTATTGTGTCCTATGTAGTTCATTACAAGAAACAATTGATCTCTGAGTATATTATAAGAATATTTATATGTAGGTATTTGCCCATTGAAAGTCAGAATTTAGCACATCTCATCCTTTTTTTTAATCTATTTCTATTTTTGTGAAATGAGCTTATTTTAGAGCTTTGACTCCATAGGCATTACGGATGATCTTACAACTGGGTGTGAAACCTTCATGGTTCGACACATTCAGCTCAGTCACGAGTGAGGAATATTCATATGCTGCTGGGACTCCATCAGCTGGAGATCTTCGTGGTTATATGATTGATTCACCAGGTGTTGGAGACTCTGCTGTTCCTGAGATGCTGCTTAAAGTATTAGAGCCTTACCATAGAGAAGGTTTGCTTTTGTCCCAATTTCATTTATTATAAGATAGTACTTCTCTTTATAATTTAATGACTTTTTCTTCCTTCAATCATCCTTAAGCCTGCCTACTTGATGATGAGAGAGTGAGACTATATTCCAAAATTGTTAAAAGAGGCTCTACGATGAGGTTGGCATTTGCAGCTGCCGTCTTTGGTGAATCCATGGAAGCACTTTTCTGGTTACAGTTACCACATGCTCTTAAGCACCTGATGGATAAATTAGCTAACAAATCGCCTCAACAAGGCCCACATACAGCTCAAACTCGTGACATCGACGCATCTGTGTTGAGCAGGATATCCTCAAAAAGGAAATCAGTGCCCGAATCTAAGAATATTTTGGTTAGTAAATTTAGGTCATAAATGCATTTCATATTTATTGACTCTATTTTATTGAAATTGACTGAGAAGTATTTTGGGTTGTAAGGTGTGAGAATGATGTTCCAATCTATGGATGGTCTTGTGTAGTTGAGAATTTTAATCACGATATTTTGTCTCACAGATTAATGGTCAACTCAAATTGATGGCTTTTGACCAACAAGAATTGTGGGAACGTGCTAATGAACGTCTCACTTGGCATGAAAGACTAGAGGGTGAAGAGGCCATTCAGAACCGTGTACATGAGTAAGTCTCTCCTTTATATAGAACAGTTGATGTAGAAAATGTGCAAAATGAACAAGATATCAGTGGGATTGTCAATTGTGGCATTTCTGGGGCGATGTTCGTAAATGCATGTAGATAGTCGTATGTTGACTGGGTATAAAGTTTCAGCTTCAACCCTGGAACTTTTTATGTGATAATAGTGAACTATTTGTAGCTGTGTCTAAGCTTATGTATTTGTAAATAGTCTGGTTCAATGAGTAGAAATAGGTTGTTATTTTTAACTTAAAATCTCATATCCAAAATCTTGCATGGTTTTGCTGCGTACTCTAATTTTGGAGAGCTTCATGTTGGAGGAAAAGTGTAAACTTCTAGCAAGTGGCTAAAGTCTTATGAAGCTGTTGTGACAGGCCATATATATGTATATTCGGGATGGTTAAATAAAACAATTATAAACTATGAACCCTTTACAGCCCTTAGATCATGAAGATTAATCACCTTGGTGCATGAAATCATGGCCATGGAGCAGGTATGAATTCACTTCTATATTATATGAACTCAAAAAATAAAAACCTTTTGGATTTAACCAAGGACCATGAACCTATTCAACAAGTTGATGAATCCACCATATATCTTCATAATCTAAGGGCCGAAAATAGTTCCTAGTTTATAGTCTACGATGGTTTGTAGAATAATGCTCCCTATATATGTATGTATGTATATAGCCTTGAACCTTTGTAGATATTGCTAACTTAAATTTCGTAAAACTTATGATGCGAACAAAATATGCTTTTGCCTTACTATTCTAAATCTTGATGGCCAGACTTGTGTCAGTTGGAAACTTGGAAGCTGCTGTTAGTGTGCTGCTCTCAACTTCTCCAGAGAGCTCTTACTTCTATGTGAATGCCCTGCGAGCTGTTGCTCTATCCTCTGCTGTCTCCACGTCTCTACTTGAGCTGGCTGTCAAGGTAACTGTTTTTCCCGAATGATCACTTAAACCTAGCATAATACTATTATCTAATCAACTAAGTTGTCTGTAGGTAGTTGCTGCCAATATGGTCAGAAATGATAGGTCAATGTCTGGCACACATTTGCTTTGCGCCGTTGGAAGGTATCAGGAAGCTTGTTCTCAGGTAGACTTTATCATGAACTCCTTTATTTGTATCCCATGATGCAAATCTATATGTGAAACTATATCTGTTTAACTACAAGAAATGGCAATTAATTTAGCAATGATTGCTTATTTGTAGCTTCATCTCGTTTTGCAGTTGCAGGATGCTGGATACTGGACTGACGCAGCAACACTAGCCGCAACACATTTAAAAGGATCTGATTATGCAAGGTTTTGTTCTTTCCTAAATTAAACAAATTCTTGCTGTTTTGTAATTTGAGTGATGATCCCAGTTTCCTGAGTGCTAAAAACTATTTAGGACCCTAATCTTACTTGAATGACCCTCAGGGTATTGCAACGATGGGCTGACCAAGTTCTTTACGTGGAACATAATATCTGGAGGTAGCTACTAGTCTTTAAAATGCTCTATGGGAGTAGTTATTTTGGTGTTGAATCCTAACCACACGTCTGTGCAGGGCGTTGATCCTGTACGTAGCAGCAGGCGCTCTGCAAGAGGCACTGGCAGCACTACGCACGGCACAGCTGCCAGACACTGCAGCCATGTTCATACTTGTTTGCCGTGAAATCCACGCTGAGTTCCTCTCCCAGTTGGATTCTGAGGAAGATGAAACTTCCAAGGAGAAGGTGTCGAATTTGCCTGGCCTAGACCCCTCAAACGAAGAAGTGATTGCAGTTGGTGAATATTTCGGACAATATCAAAGGAAACTAGTACATCTATGCATGGATTCTCAGCCTTACGCAGACTAGGTATTCCCCACAGCTGATAAGGTTTCCAAACTAGTTTTCATACCGATATTTGCCAGCCTGCTTATCGCTATCGATATCACCATCATGGAACAAATATTTTTCATCTAAACCGATGAGAGTCTTTTATAGTTTTAGCGACGTTTAAGAAAGGCGTTTCTTGTAGTTGTAATATGTTTTTACCCCCCAAATATAAATGGGAATAGGAGTGTGTGTGTGTGTTGTATACAGTATGTACATGCATATGAGGTTGGGGAATCAAGTTTTGTAATAGCAATACCATATAATTTGATATTGTATAATACACCATTTTTTTGTTTCTTGCTTCTCTATAGATTCTGATATTAAATCTCTCACCCTCATACACTTTATATTAATGTTTATCATCTTCTCTTTTTTCTTGCTAACTAGGGCTGTCAAATTGTACGAATTGGGTTGTTATCGGGCTAACCTGATAACAATTTACTCCAATAAGGCCTAATTCGAATCCAATAAAAAACATATGTTTACAAATGTTGGATAATTTTATTCTTGAATGATATTCTTCAAATTGGAGATCTTTGTATTATACTCTTACCATCATTTTAACAATTAAATCATATGCATAGATCTAAAAACAATGGAAGATTTATTGAGAACAGGTTTCATGGCAATTTTGCAAAAGGTGTGTAACTGAAATTGTTTATAAAAAGAGAAATGGTTATTACTGCAAGGAGTGAGATTAAAGATGATAAATGATTAGAAAATATACTTTTCTCCTAATATAAATCTAAAAAGTGAACAAAATATCTTACTCCCTTGCTATGTCAATAAATGTTAAATTTTTGAGTATGGCCCGAGTTTTAAAAATTGTTTGAATTTGAAAAAAAAATGATAGAAAAAAGTTAGTTGAATATGAGTCATATTTTTACATACTAATTTTATACTTCCTCTGTCCCTAATAATTTGCCGTCATTTAACCAGGCATGAATTTTAAGAAATGTAATAGATTATGGGTTGAAAAAGTGGGTAAGAAATTAGTTTTATAATAAAACGTGAGTATAAATGAGTTAGTGGAATGTGGATTTACTACCAAAAATGGTAAAGTGAAAGATAACAAATTTTTAGAGACAGAAGAAAATGGAAACAAGTGACGAATTTTCAAGGACGGCGTGAGTAATAAAATATGAGTAAAGTGAGTTAATGGAATATGAGCCCACTTGCTGAATACTAGTACTATAATACTCCCCTCGTCCAAAAGAATATGCACTCTTTCCTTTTTAGTCCGTCCCACAATAATATGCACTTTCTATTTTTGGAAACTTTTTTCTCTCTAATAATATGAGACTCATTCTCCGCTAACAATACTTTAATTACTTTTTCTTTCTATCTCTCTTTTTCTTTAATAATTGTGCCTTAAAACTAGGGATGTCAGTGTAGCCTAAAATCCGTGGGCTGGCCCGAATAGCCTCCAAATTTATAGGGTTAGGGCTGAAAATTTATAGCCTGATAAAATAAAATCCGATTAGCCCGCACCCGATTAATCTGCAATCCATTAGGGCCAGACCCGAAAACCTGATGTGCTGGCCCGAAAATCCGATAAAATTTCTATTATTCTATCTTTTACTCCTAATTTGACACTTCATTGATTAATTTTATAATATAGATAACTAAAATAATAACTTTTTATTTTATATTAAATATACAAATTATATATTGAATTTTTTTTATCAATATAATAATTGATAAATAAATTAAAAACTTCAAATTCACTAACAAAATATTTAAATTTCTAAAACATGCATTAAAATTTCACGAAATATCTCAAATATTAGTATTTGATCATGTTTATAATTGAGTTTAAGCATATATATCAAATTTATCATAATTAATTATTTTATATTTTATGAATATTACTAATTTTCATCATTATTTATTGGATTGATCATATGTTAATCTTATCGATAACAACTCGAAAAACCCATTGAGCTAGCCGGAAACCCAAGCTTTTATGATAGGGTCGAACTTTTATAACCCAAAAGAAATCACAATCCAATTAGCCTACACCCGATTGACCCGCAATCCGACTAGGGTTGGCCTGAAACCCGACGGGCCGACGCATATTCTTTTAAAAAATCTAATGGAAAGTGAGTTGAAAAAGTTGGTGGGATGTGGGTCCTACTTTTAAAGTATTAGTTTTATAATAAAATGTGAGTAGAAATGAGTTAGTGGAATATGAAGTTCACTACCAAAAATGATAAAAGTGAAGTGGGACAAATTATGTGAGACAACCCAAAATGAAATACTGGATCGAATTATTTGGAACGGAGGAAATAGAATATTTAATAAGACAAAGAAAGTAAATGGTTATTAAGGAAAATCAACCATTCATCCATCAATTTGATTATTGATGAAAGTCAATCATTTACCAAAGAAAAGTCAATCGTTTCAAAATAACTACTTCATTCCTATCTTTATTATATTTTTATCCCTTCTATTATCCCTTATTCTATCATTTAATTATGAAAGTTGACTTATAGTATAAATGTGTGTCAGTAATAAATATTACTCCGCTGTTATTAAATGTCGTATTTTTTTTCCGTCCGTCTGTCAATAAATATTCCATTTTATTTTTACTATAGTTAGTAAATAGACCTTATATTTCACTAATTCATTCTTCTCACATTTTATTATAAAATTAATATATAAAAATAAGAATCACATTCTATTAATTTTTTTTTCTCATTTTCTTTACAAAGTCAAATAATTTTTTTAAAATCCAACCTAGTAAAAGATATTTATTGACAGACTGAGGGTGATGGAGTGGTACTTCAAGATGTCGGATTCTATAGAAAACCTAAAAAAGATTCTTTGTCAATACATGAGGGTTGAGACTAGATGGGATATCAGATATGGAGTATTGTATATCACCAATATTACTTAAATATTCACGTCATTACCAACGTAAATATGAGAGTTGACTTAGCGTAAATGTGTGTGAGTAATAAATAGTAGATTAGTACTGCAAGCTGTATGATTCTACAAGTAAATGTATGATAAGACCTAAAAAACAAACTGTAGTAATATTCTCTTCATTATAATGTAATGATAAGAGTTGACTTATATAGTGTAAAGGTGTGTGAGTCAGTAATAAATACGGAGTATTATTTCAAGATGTAGGATTCTATCAGTGTATATGAGAAAACCATAAAAGAAACTTTGTAAATAGTAGTATATGAGACAAATGGAATATCAGAAACTATTAGCATTACTCAAAAATTCATTTTATTATAATTAAAATATGAGCAATACATAATTTTTTTTTCATTTAATGCACTTAGAAGCACTTAGGAGTAATAAATTCTCCATGTACGTGTTTCAGAATAAAATGTCTATTTATCATTTAATTAAAACACACACACACAATTATATATAGATTATTGTATTCTTCTTGACACTTTGATGTAACATAGTAAATTTTAATAAAAGTTAGATATTGTATTTTGTGAATGATGAAAGAGTTTCATTTATTGTTTTTATGTTAGTTAATGTAGATTAAGATTAATGATAGTATCAAATATAGTTGGAAGAGCTCAAGATAGTCAGACATATTTAAGGTTTTTTTGGCTATTTATTTATAAATATACAAATTATTAATATTTTCTGATTTTTTTTTTAATTTGAATTTTTGAATCTAATTAAATGCATGAACTTGGATTTATTGGTTTTTCTTTTTTTAGTTATATTGGTTTGTTTCTAATATTTTGAACGATATATACTTCAGAAAAACTAATCTTTTTGGGACACAAAAATTGAGAAGCAATTACTAGCTTTTGGAAATTTTTAAAAATAATTATAACTTAGGACGCAAAGAAAGCGGCACTAAGTTGAAGCCAAATTATCTCAATCTTTTGCTTTTCTAGGATGCTTTTATTTGTGTCCCCTAATTTTAGTTGAGATACTAACACCGAGCACTCTTTATGAAGCGTTGGTGGTATAATTAGACTAATAAGTTTATTCTAAATTGAAGCCAAAGTGTTCATCTTAAGTGGCGAAAAGTGGTGAGTATTAAAATGACGACGTTGGATTAGAAGAAGGTAATTTGTTTGTTAATCCACTAAAAAAATTGGATAAGAACACTTTTTAATGCTATTAGGGATGCTAATTTATGTGTCTAATATGTCATGGGAAAATTTTTTTAGAATAAACTAATGTCGTGGGAAAAAAAATTTAAAAACTCAAAATTCATGTATTTAGATTTAAAAAATAGGTGATTATAGAATTTTGTAATTTATAGATAAATAACACTTTTAATTTTTAAAAATTCAGACCATTTTTTAGTTAAAATTATTTTTATCCATTAGAATTGAAAATACACGGTGTGCAAATGGAAATGAAGGGTTCATTAAGTCATGAGTTCGTGCATCATTTGTAATAAGTGAACAATTATAGTAGGGTACTAGTTTTTATAATTAATCTGTAATTAATGCAACCGAATTTGACCCTCACAACTCCTCTATTTAAATGAGTTGATGTGGGTGGTGATTAAAGAGAAACACACACAATATCTGAGGTGCAATCATGTCAAAGAATATAGTATTTCTTTGCAACTCTTCAGGATTAGGGTTTAATCCTAGCATGAAGGGTGCATGGTTGATGCTTCTTCTTACATGTATACTAGTATTATTGAGGGGAGCAGCTTCCAATCCTCTCCCAATCACCGGGCCGCTCACCCGAGCCCAAATGGAAGACTTGTTCCGAGAGTACGCCCCGTATGTTTATCTCCACCCGGACGAAGAACACCTCCCCTCTTCGGTGGATTGGTTTTTCAGCAATGGCGCCTTGCTGTATATAAAAGGGGACGAGTCGCACCCGGTCCCCATCTGGCCAGGCGGCGCCAACCTCCCTAAGGTAGAAGATCCCGACGGCTCCTTCTGGATGGACCTCCCGGCCGATGATGCAGGCCGGGATAAGGTTAGCGGCGGGGATCTAGCCAGCGCGGAAGTGTACGTCCACTTCAAACCGTCCGCGATGTACACAGATATTCAGGTGCATGACAGAACCACTCTCTTTTTAAAATAAAATTAGTAATAATGCTAATATTTTTATCTGATATTGATAGGTGTGGATATTTTATCCATTCAACGGGCACGCGAGTGCGAAAATAGGGTTAATTAAGAAAGTGTCGCTGGGGAAAGTAGGGCAGCACGTGAGCGACTGGGAGCACGTGACGCTGAGAGTGAGAAACGGGGATGGGGTGCTTGACAAAGTGTACTTCTCCCAACACAGCGGGGGGAAATGGGTGGATGCTTATCAGCTGCAGTTTCAAAGCGGGAATAGGTTTATATGGTATTCTTCCAAGAACGGGCACGCTGGGAACAACGAGCCGGGGCTGTATCTGCAGGGGCCCGGGCACGGGGTCGGGATAAGGAATGACTGGGCCAAGAGCGACAAGCTGGTGGACACGGCGGCTAGCTTTGTGATTGTGGCGTCGCAGGGGGAGGCGGAGGCCGTGGCGCAGCCGCCGTGGTTGAGCTATCAGAGCAAGTGGGGGCCCACCAAGGAGTATGATACGGCAGCGGAAGTGAGGAGAGTGAGGATGTTTTTGCCGGGAAAATTGAAGAAACTATTGGATAAACTGGTGCAGACGATTGATCAACTTTTCGGGACGGATGGGCCCACGGGACCCAATGTCAAGAAGAATTGGTCTGGTGATGAATGAAGACTATAAAGTAGAAAACAGTTTGTTTTCAAAAACAAACAATTTTCTTTATGTTTAATTGTAATATAATTAATATCCATCCAATCTTTCATTGGTGGTTTTTCGTGATGAATTAAATAAATTCATTACTTATTTGGCAACAATCCCCCATTCTCATATTTTTTTCATCATTAAATAAGCGTGAATCTAAATTAATAATTATTTGACATGCAGTATTATAAAAAATTAAGAAGATAACTCACATTCCACCTATATATATAGAAAAACTAATAAGTGTGAATCTAAATTTATTATCTCCCATATCCTTTGGATCTTCAATATAAAATAGGTATACACACACACACACATGTATTGTAAGTTGTAACAGTACCTTCTTTGCACATAAATCACCATTTGCCTTTCAAAGCATGAAATCACAGTTGTTCCTATAGATTTTAGGGAATATCTAAATACACGAATGATAAAGTGTGATCCCAACTTAAATTTCGTTAGTATATAGATAAGTAATCAATATATCTATTTTTGATATTTTTCATTCAGAAACTCAAGAAAAATTCAAATATAAAAAATAAATATAATAGGTTGTAAAATATTCATATGTACGCTAGAAGAATAATTTCTCATTTAATGAGACAGACGTAGGTTCTTTATTTACATACAACAAGAAAAATAAACACATGCCAATTGCCATGAAAACCCAAACTAATGGCTTCAACATTAAAACTTTTATGTTTTGATGTTTAAGGATGATTGATGAGCGCATAAGCATGTTACAATACAATATCCATTTTGCGTCTAATATCACAAAACTTTTCAAAAATTAATTTTTTCTCATAGACTTTAAACTTGATATATAATATTACGGGTACGAACTTAAATAGTTGTTTAATTTTTTCCACTAATGAGAAAATTCAGCTACATTTCATTTATTATTATATCACATAAGATATGGTTATCCCAAGAAAGTGAAAACGATTTTTGAAAAAATGAATCCTACAAATATGATTTCTAACAATTTTACTTTCCTATATTAAGGTTTCAAATTATATATAAATTAAAAAAATTATAATTAATGTATTATATACAAGTACCGAAAGATATATTATTAGCATTCTGATGACAATAATATTAAGTACTATTATGATAAGTTAAATATATTTCATTAATATAAAATTATGGTTTTATTTATATAAAATAATCTTATATACCCCTTCCGTCCCTAACAATATCAACATACACTAGCAACAATATCAACTATGCACTAACAAATACAATGTCAACTACGCTATATATAAATGTCAACTTCTTCAGTAAACATGTCAACAGACACTAGCAACAATGTCAACTCGTATCTATAAACATATCACTATGCACTAACAAATATAATGTCAACTCGCCTATATAAATGTCAACTTTTTCAGTAATAATATCAAGGGTTCAGCTATATTAACTATGCACTAACAAATGAAATGACAATATTCACTCTTGAATCACTACTTCTTCATTCAGCATTCAAATCTCCCTCCACTAATAATTTGCTTCACAAGTGGACACCTATCAGCTTAGTTCCCCTTATTAAGTGCCAAAACATAATTCTTATAGTAGTGCTTTGAGTAGCTCTCAGTTTCCCGTGCATCATTCTCTTTTGATCTTCAGAAATAAGTAAAACCTGAAAATTTATTCAACAAATTGTCTCTGAGCTATCATTCAATTTTAAGGTTTTTGTTAATAACTAATAAGGGGATGATATAAAATAAAAGAAGAGACAAATTCTCCATATAAATTTGCCAATTCTCGTAATGCATTTGTATCAAATAAGAACAGCAGAAAGTATGAATTAGAAGGAAATATAAAATTCACAAATTGCATTTGAATTACCCGTCGCGCTATATTTCATTTAAAAAATCCACATAGAAAATTGTGGACCACAAGATCCTCAAAATTAGTAGTATAGAATTAATTGTAGTTAGCAACTAGTAACATATAGTTATCGATTAATCACATCTCTGATAATATATAGATAAATATTAGGAGTACTACTATGACATACACATAATTTTTAATTTAGCATGTGGTTAAATTTGAGAAGAGTATTTTTAGAATATATTTGACATCACATCATATTCAGAGTGCAAGTAAGTGTGGTAATAACCGAAAATAGAAATGACCACAATTTAGTCTAAAATAGAATGAGTGCTTGTGTGCTTACTCAATAAAACACTACATTTGTTGAAACACAAGAAAGGAATTTATTGAAACACAACTAATTCCCATGTCCAAGAAGCGAGGAGCATTTGCTACGATGAACATTGCCAAAATGGAATCAACCTTATTTCCACCCCACAAAAATTGTGATCTTAAAGAAAACAAATCTACCAACACAGAGCCATATAGATAGATATACTTCAGTAGTAAGCCCCCTGCTGCTGCTGCTTCAACCCAACATGCTGCGGCATAGCACCACCACCACCACCACCATAACACCCATACATCAACTGCCCTTGCATCCCGTTGCTTGCTTGCCGCTGCCACAGCTGCTGCTCCTGCGCGAGCAGCTCCCGTTTCATCTCCAAGTCCGCCATCTGCACATATGCTGGCGGAGGCACTGAGAGGGACGCGGCAAAGGGGTCCTTCTGGGCCACATCAGGTGCGGGGGGCAACGCCAGCACCTCTGTCGCCCCTCCACTCATCTGCCCGGGCAATGCCACACTGCTTGCGCTCCCACCAATCATCCGGGAGGCCTCAAAATGCTGCTTCACCTCCCCTTGATCATACATCCCATTAAGTAGCAAGGCATCCAGCCCTCCTCCCATCGCAACCTGCTGCATTGACAAATTGCTTACTGATTCCACCAGAACCACCTCCCAATCGGCCTTTCCTCTCTCAGCTGCAGGGTTCTCCCATGCTGAACCCGAACTCACTTTACCCTCTCCGTTTTCTGGGAATTCAACCCACTCAGAGAACAGAGATAATGCCAACTTATTGCTTTCTTGATCAACCGATACATCATCATCAAGATTCACTAGGTCTTGCAGGGGATTCTCCGGTGGGGGGAGTGCTTTAATGTCACTCACACTCACCTCTTCTCCCTCATCTTTGACCT
Organism: Salvia hispanica; assembly: GCF_023119035.1. Classification (NCBI taxonomy): domain Eukaryota; kingdom Viridiplantae; phylum Streptophyta; class Magnoliopsida; order Lamiales; family Lamiaceae; genus Salvia; species Salvia hispanica. Next base: position 13,320,500 of record NC_062969.1, read on the forward strand.
GTGAGAAGCTTTCCTCCTCCTTGAGGCTCTCCGCCCTATTCGCCTTCTCCCTCATCAGCCTCTCGAGTCCCAGAAGCTGATCACTGATCTTCTCCACTTGCGGAAACTCATAAGGCCTCACTATCCCCACATCCTTAACCCAATCATAGAAGCCATTGAGGTCAACAATCATCTTTGCAGCATTCACATAAGCATCAAAGGCCGTGACAGGGTAAGCATACTCCATATCCGAGAAACACTCAAGAAGATGCTTCAATACATCACATATGTCATCATAGAGCACAAAGCTATCCCTCACCAGCAAGCGCAGCGCCACAAGCACCATCCTCGCGCTCCTTGCAGCCCCTGTCGGCCTAGATGCCAAGAAGCGGCCAAGGACGCGAAGCAGCTGGTTCAGCCTATCCAACACCCTCTCCGGTGACAAATCCTTGAGCCACAACACCTCATCTCTCCCCATTCGCGAACCACCACCACTAAAGTCATCGCACGACTTAGCCCTCCTAAAACCATCTTCATCTCTCCCATATCCCGCACCACCACCATCACCAACACTCAGATTCTTCCTCCCACACGCCATAGTCTCCAGCTTCTGATCCAGATACCGCGCGTACGCCCTCACAAACGACGACTGATCCCACGAGCTAGAGTGTGCATCGTCGCGAAAACCAGCCATGTTAAGCACCCTCGGCCCCCTCCTGCTGGCAAACAGCATCTCCTGTCTAAAAACAGGGCCCCCTTCAATCAACAGCTTGTGCACAAGCACCAAAACCTTCAACGCCACTATCCAATCACTGGTCCTGGTCAGCCTCTTCGAAACCGCAAATACACAAGCGTTCACGTTTATCCTCGAAGATGCCATCAAAATCAGAATCTCCTTTGCGTACTTGTCGTCTGCAGCCTCGTTTTCGTGAGTGGTCGCCTTCACCACCAAAACCTCGAGATCCGGTGCGACGTTGCCCGTCACTTTGGCGAGGCTTATGCTCGTATGATCCTTCACCACCCCTATCGCCTTCCTGAGCGTGCTCGACGCCATCACCGCCGAATCCGATCGCAAATCTCTCTCTCCCAATCTGTATCCGTCGATTTCAAAAATCGATTCACAGATGATCGGCTTAGCCTGTCCACAATCCAATGCAATCAGTACCAAAATCAATTACAGAAACACGATTTATTCAAAAGGTATTGAGTTTCTTCAGATATCTACGTGAATTTCAACCTAAATGAGTCCAATTACAGATCGGAAAATAGAGAATCGTTTACGCCTTATCTAAAAAATCGATTTATTGATAGAAAAGGAGAGCATTGTGCTTACGGCGAGTGAGAATTATGTTGATGGAAACGCGGCGATCACATGAGAAATGAATGATCGGCCGACTGCAATGGCGCCGGTAAAAACATTCTCCAAAACAATATATACAGTATTTGAAATTTGGATGCAAAGAAAATTAAATAAAAATGGCCAGAAAAGGGAGAGTGATAGGAATATAGTTAGTTCAGAGAAGAAAGCGTGATGATAAAATGGCTATATAGAGAGAGAAAGTGTAGAGAGAGAAACTGTAATGGCGGAAATATAATAAACCTCTTGACGAGGTTTATGGAATACCATTTTATGCAAATTTCTTTGAATATGGCATAATTAATTACTCTCTAAAAATTTGAATTAATAAGCATCTATGAATGCAATCCTCATCTGTCATTTTGTTTTGCAATCCTTATCTAAAATTTTGTTTCTATTATAGTCACAAAGAATCAATTGCTTCGTTTACAATATAGAAGTAGTAAATGATTAAATACTAGTACTAATATTTACGGGATATTTTTGTGGCATAATATTGAAGAAATTATGTCAAATGAATCTAGTGGAAATAAGATAAAATATGAAAGAGAATAAAATAAAAAGATAAATGTGTTGTTTTTGTCATAAAAAAATTGATTCAACTATATAACTCAAGAATAAATACTAGTAGTACAATTCAACTACTCTCTCCGTCCGCGAATAGGAGTCCTATTCTCGCTCCTATCCGGTACGAGTTTTAAGAAATATTAAGAAAAATGGGTGGAAGAAGTTAATTAGTTGAATATGAGTCTCATTTGTATATATTAATTTTAAATGATATGTGAGTGGAACGTGGAGCTTTTTTACCATTTATAATAATTATGAATCGAGACTCCTATTTGCGGACGGACCAAAGTGGAAAAACAAAACTCCTATTCACTGACAGGGAGAGTACAATTAAACATGGATAGTACTAACAATTGTATAAAACACAAACTTGACACAACACTCGCATGAGATGTCTTGTGCATAACATTCCCTCCATGTGAGACCGGGCTTTATAACAGTTTTTTGTCTATTATTTATTACTTCTCCTTCAACCACGAAAAATAATCCCTTCTTGACATTGTAGGATATCCACAATATATAGTCTTATTTCTAAAATTAGAAAGTTTTTGGCTCGTACTTTACTCACTTTTTGGGATTTTTCCTCTATCTCTCATACTTTATTTACTTTTTTTCTTTCTCTCTTATTTCACCAATTTATCATTAAAACTCTTACAATCCACAAACGAGACTATTTTTTATGGACGGAGGAGTATTATTTTTTATTTTTTTTATTTTCTCTTTGGATTTTGGCTCTATAAATAGATTTAAAATAAAATAATTATTTATGTAATATTTGTAATTATATATACAAAAACTTTAATTCTTCAAAATTTTGGCAATAGTATTATTTTACTTTTTGATTATGTACTTATGATTTTAGTTATGCAATTTATTTTGTTATAATAATGTAATTTTCAGTTTTACTGAATATTAGTAGTATATTTTTAATCAAATCGTATATCAATGTCAGTATAATTATTATAATATAAAGGGAAATTGGTCTCTAAAACCATGAACTTTGCCTAAAATTTGGTATTTCCCATGAACTTTGAAATTGGTATATAATATCACGAACTTTGCATTTTGTTTGGTAATTCCCGAACTTACTCAAATAAGATATTTTCATCAAAATCTTATTTAACATAGGCAACCGTGATATGTTTTATAATATTTGAAACCACTTTTTAAGTTCATAACATGTAGCATAAAAAGTCACGTTGAAAACCACGATGATTTAATTGTGTCAAGTATGATAAAAACCTCGTAAGTTAGTCAAATATAGTAATAAATATGCCGTGGGAAATACCAAACAAAATGGAAAGTTTGTGATATTATATACCAATTTCAAAGTTCATGGGAAATACCAAATTTTAGGCAAAGTTCATGGTTTTAGAGACCAATTTCCCTAATATAAAAGCAATTCATCCAATTTCCTTTTTACTATCTTTATTACTAATTTAATTATCATTTTCTTTCTGTATTAATACATTTAAATATATTTAAATAAATTTTTCTAAAATTTTATATTACTACAAGTACAAGTTGTACAACATCTTCTGTAAAACGAGGAGAGTTCCTCGGTTTAAGAAATGAGAAATTTGAATTGTAGCCGTGTAGTGCTTTCATGCTTCGTGATGGTAAATGTATTTACAATAAATGCTTTTGTACATTAAATTAATTATGATACTCATTTATTGTGGTTGTTAAATACATTAATTATTGTGCTAATTATTGTGCTTTGTGATAGTGAATGTATTAAGAATAAATGCTTTTGTACATAAAATTAATTATGAGATTCTTTTATTATATTTTTTCCATTTTTCATTATTTATCTTAGATTTTTATTTTTGTACCTCCTTTATTAATTGGCCATTTTATTTTTATTATTTTTGATATTGCACTCGTATTTCATTAACTCTTTTTTACTTATAATTTATTAATACTTCTATTAATATATAAAAGTGTCATAATTTCATTAACTTTTTCAATTCATTTTTCTTTATATATTTTAAAATCTATATCGAGTCAAAATGAGATTCATATTGGAAGAGAAAGAAAAAAATTGGGAAGTTGCTTATATTCCACTACTATAGCTAATTCCCTTAAGCATAGAATGTCCACAGTTCAAAATTATTAAAAAGATAGGATATGATAATTTTTGTGAATTTTTTTTGTCTTGAAAATAATATTCCTTCCATTCCGAGGTAAATATCATACTTTGGTGATGACACATAATTTTAAAAGATGTTGTTTTGTATATTGAGTGGAGAGATAAATATATTTTCATATATCATTATAAGAGAGAATTTAAAAAGAAAATATGACGATTTTACTAATATACAAATTTTGAATTAAAATTCATGTCCTCCACTAATTTTGCATTAAAACTCGAGTCGTCCACTAATGGACTATTTTTGGTATATGGTGAATGTTAGTTTATACGGAGTAGTATTTTTCAACATTTCTCCATACAATTGATTGTTTTCCAAAAATAATTATAATAAGATAAATTTGTAATATTTCATATAATCCCTAAACCCTAAACCCAACTAACTAACCAAGTGGGTTTTGGGTTGAGTTGGCTCCAGATTTAGTAAAAACACAGCCCAACACACTTCAATTGTGGATCTAATGCGAGTTGTGACCCTCAAGTTGCCTAACCCAATGCGGACCTTGGTCCGGGCTGGATTGACCCAACCCATTTGACTACGTCTAATAAAGAATGCAGAATTGACTTTGTATCAAATAAACAAGAGTCAACATTTCAAGATAAGAAATCCTTTGCTAAAATGGATTTTCTGGTTTTCCTTTTGATGTTTCCGCAATATCTTTTTAAATTATGATGATACGTCAAAATAAATGAAACATCGGTTGAGAAAATCGAATTAGTTCTCTCTTTGGTTTCGTGCAAAAAAATCAAGTTATATACTTAGAATTCCTCAAAATTGATTATACTACAAACTAAGACAATTTTTAAAATACAACAGAAACAAAGTTGGCCATTATTAAAAAAAAAAAAAAAACTGCAACATAGCAAAATTAATTCAGAAAGAAGATTGAATCAAATGAAGTTGCCAATCCAATATGACTAATTCAATTCTTGGCATCATGAATCATCATCCTAAGCATGATTGCCTTCTCCATAAATATGTAAAATTTGATAAACATCACAAACAATGGCAGCAAATATGATATACTATATAACTCAAAACATCCAGAGATGACTGATCACAGCTCTATAACCAAAACAAATTATGCAAGCTAGCTAGCCTTTCAAGGCACAAATACAATCATCCCGGGGAGCGAGTGCAGCCACCGGGGAGGAGATACCTAAACTTATCCGCGTTCTGAAGCACGTATGCAGGAACATGAACAGCAGAGGCGGAACGAGGCAGTGATCCCAACCTCTTGATCAAGTCCTTGAAAGTGTATTCCTCTGGCAGCATGTCAAACAGATCATCTCCATCGCAGATTTTCTTCTGAATCCTCGAATGATCCAAGAAGTCCTTGCGCCTCACCCTATCCGCGTGGCTGTAGGCTTGCATTTTGAACACGAATTCGCTCATGTACCGGAAGCAGAAGCTGCAGTGCCAGCCAGAGTCAGCAAGGAGGACATCAGTCTGGCGCGAGTGTCTGTACTGCGTCCACTGGCTGAAAACATGCGCGGTCGGGTGCCAATTGGTGTAGTCCTCTTGGAACTCGAACGAGTACACATAGTTCTTCATCTCTAGATGAAGCACGGGAGGTATCTCCTCGCACCACTGCAGCAGCTTAACGGTGTGAGGAGTCGGTATCTCATCAGTATCCCCAACAATCAGAAGGTCACCAGGTGCTATACCGGCCTGGTGAAGCAATTGGTTCATAGCTAGGCGATGCTGTGCCTCGACTTTGAATGGCTCGTGAGAGCGGTGTGTGGCAAGGCGGCCAGGGAAGAGACCGTGGGCGATCTTCCCCTCAGCAAAGGCGAATCTCTTGCGATTCTCAGCGAAGAAGAGAGGCTTGGGGATGCCGGTGAAGGTAGCATTGGATTCCAAGATGACAAATTTAGTGACATAAGGGTAGAGCTCCTTCCACCTGATTTCTAGCATGTCCAGTTCATTGCTGAATATGATTGCATCAAACACACGGCGTGGCTCAGATCGCAGGGACCAACCGTGGAGACGGCATAGATCGTCCATGGAAACGTTTTCTGCGTAGTAATGAGGTAAATAGCGCTTAAATGGGAGTGGAGGAGTGTCCCAAAGGGGGCGGAGCAAGTAGGAGATCTTCACAGCATTTGCTATGATTGCAGCAACACAAACGGATCCGATTATTAACACTAACATGCGCCTGAAGTTTGTAGAAATCCGCCTAGAAGTGTGGCGTGAGGTCGAGGCCATCCTATGATCTGTAATCTGTATGGTTAAACAGTTATGATAAGTACTTAAAAATGAGGTTAGAGCATGAAAGATAAATCTTAAACAACATGGTGAAAGATAAATAGTGTTGATAGAAAAGGAGAGAATTGTGCAAAGGAGTCTTACGGCGAGTGAGAATTATGTTGATGGAAACGCGGCTAAAAACATCGATATATACAGTATTTGAAATTTGGATGCAAAGAAATATAAATGTGAATGGACAGAAAAGGAGAGTGATGATAAAATGGCTATATCAATTTATGCAAATTTCTTTGGCAATTTACAACCTGGCATAATTAATTCCTCTCTAAAAATTTGAATTAATAAGCATCTATGAATAATCCTTATCTGTCATTTTGTTTTGCAATCCTTATCTAAAATTTGTTTCTTTAATAGTCACAAAGAATCAATTGCTTCGTTTACAATATAGGAGGAGTAGTATTTACGGGATATTTTTTTGGCATAATATTAAGAAAATTATATTAAATGAATTAAGTGGGTAGTGATAAAATGAAAACCCATATATTGTACAAACTCTAAACTTTTCAACATAAATTCAACACAATGTCAACACAGTATAAAGTTTAAGATTTTGATGTCAACACAATGTCAACACAATGTCAATACAATATCAACTGTTGACATTGTGTTGACATTTTTTGTTGCTATTATTTTATCATCTGTTGATATTTGCTAACGGTCCAGATCATAGATTTGAGTTTTTACAGTATTTAAAGTTTTCATTTGATCACATCCATGAATTAAGTGGAGATAAAATAAATAGATAAATGTATTGTTTTTGCCATAAAAAAATGACTCAACTATATGACTCAAGAAGAAATACAACTCAACTACGATGAAACATAAATAGTACTTATTATATTCATGTTGGGGTTACCGCAGCGGAAGACACGGAAAACACGAAAAACAAGTTATTTGATGTAGATCTGATTGTTACCTCTCGATCTATTGAAGGATTGACGTTGCTTGATCCTCCCGCTAATCCTCGATTTCTCGACCACAAATCTTCCATTCTATTCCCATGTCCTTGATTATTTATCCATGTGGGCGGATCTCGAAGAATCAATAATGGTGAAATGAGATCTTGGGAAAACCACACAAAACACGAGATTGTCTTGATCTAATCCTATGAATTAGGATAGAACAAAACCAAAACCAAGAACCCTAATCTCCCTTGTGCTAGTGCACGAAAATCGAGGCAAGAGAGAGAGCGCCGGTAAAGGCGGCTAGGGTTTTGAGGAGGAGTTGTGAATTGTGTATTGTGTGCTAGGGTTTCCCATCTCATTCTCTATTTATAAGATATACTTGTTGGGCTAGAATGAGATCTATGGAGTGATTAGATGTTGGGCTCACCCATTAGATAAATATCTAATTAAATCAATTAACCCATGATTTAATATATTATCTATGGAACATATTTTTGGTCCACGAACTTTGCCAAAGTACTTTTAGGTCCGTGAACTTTGAAAATATCATTTGAGGTCCATCAACTATGGATTAATATCATTTGAAGTACTTTTTTACTATTTCCAAGTTTTTCTGGATGAAAATACCCTCAATACCTTAAAGGGTATATATTTTTAATAAACTTATCATATACTCATATTTTTTATAAATATCTTTACAATATATTTTTGATGAATTTTCTAAATATATTTTGACCTTCAATATTATCACTTAATTTTGTGACATGCAAGTCAAATTGCTTCTTCAATTTTTTATATTATAGAATTTTAAAATTGAATAAAGATTTTTTCTTTAATAATAAAAAATTGAATAAGGATATTTTCTTGCATGTCACAAAATTAAGTGATAATATTGAAGGTCGAATTATATTTAGAAAATTCATCAAAAATATATAGTAAAAATATTTATAAAAAATATGAGTATATGATAAGTTTATTAAAAATATATATCCTTAAAAATATTGAGGGTAATTTTGTCTAGAAAAACTTGGAAATAGTAAAAGTCGTCTGACTAAATAAACAATATTGGTATTAATATCATAGACTAGAAAATACTAAACTTTCCGAAATATATTCTTTCAGTAGATAGCAATAAAAAATACATTTCGTATTAGATCCTTTCAATGTTTTACCACACCAGTGTTACTAATATCTTCTTAGGTAAGAGATAATTATCACAAACACTGCAACCATACCAATAGGTAGCCAAAGCCTACTAGGTTGTGAACTCGTTTTTCTTCTTACTAGATCTGGTCAAGTCCCCTACTGGTGAACACATGAAAGTCATCGTATTCCCCTACTTTAGCCTTCTTAGTAAGAAGCCTTAGACTTGTTTATTATATTTTAATAATAAACCATTATATTATATTATTTATTCTCACAATTAGGTAGACAAGTGAATGTGGCGTTTCTTGTATACATGCATGAGCTGACTGTACAAAGGCATGCACGCTCGAAGCATCTTTTAGTATACAAATCCCAACAATCTCCCACTTATACTCAAAGAATGCTTTCGAGTATACCAACCGCTTTATTGACCTTGTGCTACACATTCACACACATTTTCTCCCACTTATACTCAAAGCAAGATTTGACCACTATGTACTCAAACTATAATTCTCATAAAAGAATCTACCAGTATAGTTTGCTAGAGTATACAAAAACGAAAATACTTGTAATTCATATCCTTAATTCTTACTTAGGAGCACGTTCATTTGTTCAAGATATTTCTAGGTCCCTTGATCCAGTGGAACAATTTAATGTGCCTTTCTCAAGTGCACTTATACATATTCCGTTATCAAAATCCAATAGTCCTGACTTTCTGAATTTCTACTAATTGAAAGTAGAATACTTATAGCAACATAAAGTTTTAATTATGTCGAATATGATCTAAAACTTTAATTGTGTAATCCCAATTTAACTTGGTATTATCCTTGCTATATAAATTGTGATGAGAATATATGTATGAACATAATTGCTTCACCACAATGACTAATTGGAAATTAGTCCTTATGACAAAATAAAACTGAATGATTGTATCATTTTGTTTTATAGTCATAAATTCCAAGAGTTTATTAATTAATCATTGTTGTGACTTTTGACTTGAAATACTTTCTTTGAAAAACCAAAGTATTTCTAATTTTAATAGTTAAATGAACAATTTTTTAATGTTATTAGAGTTTTGAAAGTTGTGTTAATTATCACTTCTTTCATTATAGGGTGTGAACCCTTTTTAACTCTGTCGAACATTACCTTGATTCCATTTATGAATATTCTATGAGACAAAATTTTGCTCCCACTTTGAAAAGTAAAAAATTATAAGTCTCAATATTCTTAAGCTATTAAAACAAATTAAACAGTGCTTAAAGTTAAATTCATCATAGTTTAATAATATGAGGTATGAAGCTCTTATTAAACACTTAGAATTTAATAATTCTTTAAGAAAAGCTCCCACTATTTTAATTATCACTTCCACAACAAAATAAATAAACACCAACTATTCAAATAGTTAACTCTTGGCTTGAAACATTAAAATAAATTTAATATGCACACTATATTTACCATACAAGACTTTCTAGTATTTAAAATAAATACTTTTCTTGTGATTAGTTGAATTAATTTACTTGTCTTGTAATCAATTATTGCGATTATTTTTCTTGTATCCTTATTTGAACAAACGCGACAAAAGATCATTTTATTTTGCTTTGAATCCATGTCGAACATAAAAGTTCTATTGATTTATTGACAAAATAATGGTTCAAAACTTAAAGGATTAAAGAAACTTAATAATCAATAAAAATAGAAGTAAATCAAAATTCATTTTCCTAATAATGCAAGCATTATAATATGATATTGATAATCCAAAACGGCAATTGATTATCTAGAAATACAATTCCAAACCAATAATCCAATTTGACATAAAAAACAATAGCCAAAAATATCAAAAAATTCAACAATTGTAAATATAAGCAAAAATAGACTCTTGCTGACTTGAACATAGTCCCTTCAAAGACCACCCATTCTCTTCATCTCTTCTTGAGCACTTAAAAGCTTGTTATAAAGCTCCAGAATTGAAATTGATTTGTCGCTAAACAAAATTTCATTTCTGACTTCATTATCGTTATCTGGAAGCCCATCAAGGATCATTATCTGCCAGGTTTCTGGGTCAATTTTCACTTCGACAAGAGAAATTCATGAAAGTAGCCATGCATGACTAGGACATATTTGCCCACATCTTGGCCATCTTCCAATACTTTATTCCTCAAATGCTTCACAGCAAGTCCAGCTCTTGCCTAAGAGGACACTTCTTCAAATAATTTAGGTTTGTTGATCAAGGCCTATTGGGTTCGTCAAACCTCTCAAGGGCATTGCCAATAGTGGCCAACAGAGCGTGCAATTCCTTGTCCTCACTTTGTAGATGGAATGTAGGAGGATGGGTTTAGCTGAGAACTAACTTTAAGTCATTGAACAAGAGGTCAATATTGAGTCTATTTTTTCATTCCTTATATAATTAAAAATCATGCTTCCTTGAACTAAATATCGCATAATAAATATCCAAGTTGTAATCATCTTTCGTTCAAGCTGAGAATAAACACCAATAATATAAACATGTAAAATTTCATGGAATTGCAAATAACCACAAAACAATTCATCCACTTTACATCCACAAAAATCAAGCACAAAAGCTATTCAACTAGTAAGCCATGTCTTATTCATGCAAGAAATTCATTAGTTTTACTGGCCACAATATCGACAGATAGTTCAGAGAACATAAGAATGGCATGGCTGACTAATATTGCTAAAGCGTTTTAACCATAAAATTAAGCACTAAGGATTCTTCATTTGTGTGTGAACTCCTCTAAAGAAAGGTCTAACCGGACAAGCATCTCCTCCTATAGCTCCCTCTAAGCATTATTAAAATACAAGTCCTTATAATTTCGCAGCAATATTGCTCCGGTAAAGATCAGTCGCGATATTACTGAAAAACTAATTTTACGATTTTCATAACCTTTATCTAGAGAAATCTAAACATACAAACTAGTAATATTCCTCCTGTAAGGTCGGTCACTACTTCGTACTTAGATCAATTTTATGGAGGCCATATACAAACGTATTGTAATTATCGCTTCATATTTTCGTGTTTGTGGTTTCAACAGTTTAATTATCTCTAAAGCAGATCAAGCAAGCATCCACATACAAAGGAGAATTAAACATGTACTAGCTATGCATGCAATGCAACAAGTACACAAGCGATGCTCGAGTTAAACAAGACTTTAACAAATAAAATCATAACTCAAATTAAATATCCGTCAATCATCATTAAAAAATGTAAACGCATTTACAAATAGTTCACATAACCATAATGACGAAACTTGATTATTTAATTAAGCATTTAATAGATAGAATTAAAATTCTATCTTCACATAAACAAGATTATCTAGAGCAAAGGCCTAATCTTAAATAATCATACATTATTAATTAAAACAACGTATCTTGACTATTAGTACTACCTTTTAATATACTCATTTATTGTGGCTGTGAAGTACTTGTAGAATGTAATACTGTGCTTTGTGATAGTGAATGTATTAGGAATAAATGCTTTGGTACATAAAATTGGTTGTGCGATTCTTTTATTATATTTTTTCCATTTTTTATTAATTGTCTTAGATTTTTATTTTTGTACATCCTTTATTAATTGGCCATTTTATTATAATTATTTTTAGTAATGAACTCCATTAACTATTTTTACTCATATTTTATTAATAGTTATATTAATTTATAAAAGTAAAATTCACATTCCATTAACTTTTTCAATACATTTTTTTTATACGGAGTATGTTTTAAAATTTATACCAAAGTTAAAATGAGACTCATATTATATTGGAGGACAAGGGGAGTAATTGGAAGTTACTTATAGTAGTTCACTATTTTAGCTAATGCCCTTAAGCATAGAATGTCCACGGTTCAAAATTACTGAAAAGATAGGATATGATAATTTTTGTGAAAAGTTTTTTTTCTCAAAAATAATACTCCTGTTGCGGTTATCGCAGTGGAAGACATGGAAAACAAACAGATCCTTACGGATCTATTTAGGTGACTATGTGATTAAATCCAATTTTCATGCAATTAATCTAGATCTACAGAAAACACATCAAAATTACACATAAACATGTTATTTGATGTAGATCTGATTGTTACCTCTCGATCCATTGAAGGATTGACGTTGCTTGCTGATCCTCCCGGTAAGCCTTGATTTCTCGACCACAAATCTTTCATCTTATTCCCATGTCCTTGATTATTCATCCGTGTGGGCGGATCTCGAAGAATCGATAATGGTGAAATGAGATCTTGGGTAAACCACACAAAACACGAGATTGTCTTGATCTAATCCTATGAATTAGGATAGAACAAAACCAAAACCAAGAACCCTAATCTCCCTTGTGCTAGTAAACGAAAATCGAGGCAAGAGAGAGAGCGCCGGTAAAGGCGGCTAGGGTTTTGAGGAGGAGTTGTGAATTGTGTATTGTGTGCTAGGGTTTCCCATCTCATTCTCTATTTATAAGATAGACTTGTTGGGCTAGAATGAGGATCCATGGAGTGATTAGATGTTGGGCTTACCCATTAGATAAATATCTAATTAAATCAATTAACCCATGATTTAATATATTATCTATGGAATATTATTTTTGTTCCACTAAAGAATAATATTGCACTCCCATCTAAATCACCAAATTACGAAGAACTTGGATTCCATTTTATTTTACAATATTTCCCGCATTTAAGATTATCTTAATCCATCAATTTAATTCTTTGTCTGCTATGTGACTTGAATTAAATTAATTCTCCAAAGAGTTTCCTAGTTTGAAACTTTATTTATTATTCGTGGAATAAAATTCTATTTGCACAGATTTCTGAATAATAAATTCTTTTTTCAAACATCTCTTGGGTATTTAATTATACCACACTGGGAACTCGAATTCTATGAAATAATATTCCAATACCTTCATGTTATTCAATTACTACCACCCAAGATATCATGACTGAATAAACAATATTGATATTAATATCGTAGACTAGAAAATACTAAACTTTCTGAAATATATTATTTCAGTAGATAGCAATAAAGAATACATTTCGTATTAGATCCTTTCAATGCTTTACGCCACCAGTGTTTCTAATCTCTTCTTAAGTAAGAGAGAATTATCACAAATACTGCAACCATACCAATAGGTTGTTAGGTTTGGTATACTGAAAAGCATGTTTCGAGCAGTTTCGAGCGAATAGAATCTTGCTTGTATACGAAAAACTCTACAATCCATGTTTAACCCGATTCAGTATTATTCGAGCAGTTTTGCACGAATAGAATCAGAATATTATTACATTGTGTTTGCTTGTGCATTTATAAGTTGTTTTATAAAAATTTAAATGTATAAGAAGCAATCAAAGTCCAAGTCTTTTGCTTAGTAGACCGGTTGTGGGCGTCGTCCACTTTAAGGTAACACAGCCAGATCTATGTTGTTTTTGCAAAAGAAAAAGAAGAATTTCACAACTTAGATAGGCTTAGACTATCTAAATGCCAGTCCGCATATTTCTAAGACTTACTGAAATAAGATGACATTGGTGTGGTATAGCACTAAACGGATCTAACAGCAAGACTTGTCTTTATGCTATCTACTGAAAGACTAGGTCTTGATAAAATACTATTTCTTAATTTACATATGTTAGCATTGAGCATACGGTATTGATTATGCACTACGTTGACTTATCAAATGGTGCGGGTTTTTCGCAACCCAATAATCCTGATATATTGGGTAGTGGTGTCACACCCCAACCCCTATGACTTATGCACTTAATATAAATAAATTAAAATTTTAAAACAAATAACTACACGTCAAGTACATAAAGCACACATATTATATAATTTCAAAATTCACTATTTTATCAAGTACATATTTTAAAACATTATGAAAAGCAGTGGGACCCTCTGACCACTCTATATACTATAAATTTATCTACAAGCAAAAATGATGAAGAGGAGAAGGTTGCCAAAATGCGTCAGCCGCCGACCCTTATAATAACTGTAACTCACATCAACTCACGAATCATTGATATCTTATTCCTTAATGTATGTAACAGTAAAATTTCGATTCTGCTTTGCGATCTACTACAACTCTTATTTCTTTTCTTCTTCTAATTTTTCTCTCGTCTTTTTCTACTAACTATTATCATTCTATTTTCCTCTCTTCTTCTCTTTTTTCTCTCTGGTCTACGTGTACATATATATAAGCATACTAAGCCGGTTAAGAAGAAATAATAACTAAAGCTACTGATTAAAAAAAAATGGTAACATGCATGCTATATATTTTAATTTTTTGACAGTTGTCATATAGTATCAGTGGCACTATCAACTACAACCCACGTATATACTAACATATTTGTGTTTTCAAATTATACTACTACTAGTATTTATATTATACTCCCTCCATCCTACTTAAAATGCAACATTTGGAAAATGGCACAAGATTTTATGTAGTGTTGTTTTGTGAGTTAATGATGAGAGAGTAAAGTAAGAGAGATGAAAAAGTAGAGATAGAGTTGTTTCCATTTTAGGAAACGTTTCATTTTTAATGGGACAACCAAAAAAGGAAACGTTTCATTTTTAATGGGACAGAGGGAGTATTAGTTTAGGATAACTATCATTTCCTATTTAATATACATAAATATGTACGTACATAAATACTAGTACTACATAGTACACATGCACACACATTTATATAACTAATATATATATGTACTAATTTATACTATAATATACATCCATTTAATGATTTCCGTAAATCAAAACTATCTATATATTTGATTATAGTGAATCGATCATAATCATAAATATATTCTCTATGACACACTCATATCTCTATAGTATAAATGCCACTGTAACATGCAATAACAATATAATATGATAATATGCAAAATAAAGTAGGTTTCGGGTTAGGGATGTCACAATTCTTCCCCACTTTAAGAATTTTGTCCGCAAAATTCATTTCTCTCTAAGTTAACGCAGTCTATGAAATTGCTAACCGGTAAACAGATGTGGATAATTATTGCGAAGAATCAGATCGATAAAGCCAAATCCTTCTGGCGTAGAAAATATTATGAATCTGTGTCAACTCTGGAGGTAATGTTAACCTATACGCCAATGGTCCAACTCATTCAACAATATCTCACGGTTCAATATAATGAGGACTCAACTTACCTTTTTGCTCAAATCGCATGACGCCTTTCTGAGGTGAAACTCACAAAAAGACTTTATCAAGACCGAGATAGTAAATCACAGATCTCTATCAATATATAAGATACTAGAATACCATATAAGCGTTCCTGCAGATAATGATGCCAAATCTTCAAAGCAAAATAATGTCGCTAATAACAGATTTTGAATAGAATAAGAAACTCCCTGTACTTGCGATTGTTACGACGCATAAGCAATAAACTTTCCATTAAGTCAAAGATAACCAAATCCATGTTTCAGCGCATCACTATAAATAACATAATATCTTGTACCTGCGGAGATAACCAAAATAGGTGACATATTCAACCGATGCTTCCACTCATAAAACTCTTTTGATATGCTTCACTCCATATGAAAGAAGAATTCTGTCGTACTAACTTCATTATCAATTTAATAATAATCAAGAAACATTTCCACTTGAAACCAGTTCAATCTTTTGTAGATCCACTTCTATTCCATGACCTGACACCACGTGTCCCAACAATACCACATGTTATAGCAAAAACTCACATTTACTCAACCTTGCAATAATCTGTTTATCTCGCAGAACTTGTAATACTGACTGCAAGTGATTAACATGCCCATCTGTACTTCATGAATATAATAGCAAGTCAATAGAAATAATCACTAACGGATCTAGGAATAGTTGAGAGAATTTGTTCATCAAAGCCATAAATAGTTGTAGGTGCAATAGTTTATTCAAAAGGTATAACCAAAACTCATAATGGTCGTACTGAGTTCAAAATGGTGTCTCTGCAATATTCTCTTTAGCTATCTTCAACCGATGATATCTTGATCGAAAATCAGTACTCGAAAACAGTTGCATACCTTGAAATTGATCAAATAAGTCTTCTATTCTCGGTAATAGATATTTATTCTTCATTGTCACTCGATTCGACTTCCAATAGTATATATAATGTCACAGTGTATCATCTTTCTTCTTCAAAAATAATATTGGTGCTCTTCAAGGTAAAACATTAAGTCATACATAGCTCTGACAACTCTTGTAACTGTTTCTTCAACTCTTGAAACTCTAATGAAGATGGTTGATAAGTAGAAATAAAAATAAATGCAGTGCTCAACAGAGAAATATGTCTACTGATAAGGTGAAAATCCAATAAATACGCACTTCCAATAAATCAAAAAGCCGATCTAGATAATATAAGAAAACCTGGAGCAATATATTGATTACCGTAAATATCACTCGATCCTGTCTCGATGTTTATATTACCATTTCTTTTACTTGACAAGCTACCTTGGTTCGATGAAGTGAAAACCAATCTATACCCATAATAATATTAAAACTTGTGTATGAACAAGATAATCAATATCCGTTGGCAGCTCAATTGAATTAACTCGCAACACGTTCTCTAGAAAACCGTGCATATTGCCAGCTCATAATCAACAAACATAGTTCCTTGATTAAAGATAAAACCTTCTCTGCTTCGTATCATAATACACTTCTTTGCACATATTTAGCATTGATTTCTCTAGAAAAATCATCTGAACTGAATACCAGAGGTTGTATCATAGCTTGTTGTTTCCCACCAAGAGTAAGTATAGCTTCAAATAAGAGATACTCTATAATCAAAACCTTCTTCTGACATACAATTCATCTGATTGAACACCGATTCTCTCACTTTTAACTATATCCCAGCCTCAGTCAGATTAGTCCCATAAAATCAACAACTTCTACTTTTCCGAGCTCTTTTAAATTTTCTACCTCTTACCTCATCAATGGTCCATGTACTCTTTGGTCTAAAAGCCTGGGTAATCCCCACATGATGCAACATGTATATGAAATGTTTCTACAATTAATTGATGATACAGGGCGGCTGACCCTTCTCTCCTCAGTGACATATGTTCATGACAATACAAATGCAAATGAAACTTATCACCAAAATGTATCATATGATATACATGAATACTATGTCCTAGCGGGATTCTATCCCCACTCTGATACCACCTAAATTGTCACACCCCAACCCCTATGACTTATGCACTTACTATAAATAAATTAAAATTTTAAAACAAATAACTACACGTCAAGTACATAAAGCACACATATTATATAATTTCAAAAACCATTATTTTATCAAGTACATATTTTAAAACATTATGAAAAGCAGTGGGACCCTCTGACCACTCTATATACTATAAATTTATCTACAAGTAAAAATAATGAAGAGGAGAAGGTTACCAAAATGCATCAGCCGCCGACCCTTATAATAACTGTAACTCACATCAACTTACGAATCATTAATATCTTATTCCTTAATTTATGTAACACTAAAATTTCGATTCTGATTTGCGATCTACTACAACTCTTATTTCTTTTCTTCTTCTAATTTTTCTCTCATCTTCTTCTACTAACTATTATCATTCTATTTTCCTCTCTTCTTCTCTTTTTTCTCTCTGGTCTACGTGTACATATATATAAGCATACTAAGCCGGTTAAGAAGAAATAATAACTAAAGCTACTGATTTAAAAAAATGGTAACATGCATGCTATATATTTTAATTTTTTGACAGTTGTCATATAATATCAGTGGCACTATCAACTACAACCAACGTATATACTAACATATTTGTGTTTTCAAATTATACTACTACTAGTATTTATATTATACATTAGTTTAGGATAACTATCATTTCCTATTTAATATACATAAATATGTACGTACATAAATACTAGTACTACATAGTACACATGCACACACATTTATATAACTAATATATATATACTAATTTATACTATAATACAATATATATACATCCATTTAATGATTTCCGTAAATCAAAACTATCTATATATTCGATTATATTGAATCAATCATAACCATAAATATATTCTCTATGACACACTCATAACTCTGTAGTATAAATGCCACTGTAACATGTAATGACAATATAATATGATAATATGCAAAATAAAGTAGGTTTCGGGTTAGGGATGTCACAAGTGGTGATTAATATCTAGCGGTGCTAGGATTGCAATTATGTTGAATCGTGCGCGAGGTGAGTCTCGTTTGATAATGTCCTCAAGAGGAGCTCGAACGAGGTTTTATTATTCTGAAAATTGGGCAGTTTGAGTTTATTACTATATGAATAATAAATAAATATTTCTTGCTAAGTCCACTCTTGGAATTAATAAGATATTAATTAATTAAGTCCATAACTTAATATAAATAGGAGAATAAATGAGACAGAATAATTAATTATTTCATTAATGAAATTTTCGTTCCTCTCTACCAAAGGAAACGATTTTTTCATTGGTTTTCTCCTCCGTGAGATTTTTAGCTCCTCCTCCGTGAGGAATTTTCTGTCTTCTTTATTCGAGTTGTAGTATTTTGATGAGATCAGCTCACCCTGATATCGAGATACAGTTCGGGAACCAGAGAAAAGATCCGTGGTCTAGTACTCAAGAACATCATCATGGAGAAAGCGCGAGCAATCAACGATTCTTTGGAGAATCAAAATCGGTAACTATATACCGTAGAAATCATGTTTAGGATTTATATTTTTCTAAGCGTGAATTATTTGTGTTCTAGCATGCAATTATCTGATTAACATGTGAATTGATTAATCACATAATCGGTTAAATAGATCTGTATCTGATTTATTTGTTTTGTACAAGTCTTTCGCTGTGCAAGGGGCACCAAACCCCATCAAATATCAATTGGTATCAGAGCTAATTTTTTTGGCTCTAATTATGTGGATTAATTTCATGTTATGTGAGATGTTTGAATGTATGTTTTCTTTGTTACGTGGTCGCTGTTTCTAATAAATCAACATATCGTATCGAAGAAGTTAAATGCTGCGTGAATTGATTATCTGCCCAAATTGAGAGAATTAATTCTCCGAAATCAATTTATACCTTCAATACATGTAATGATTACAAATATTGAATTCGTTGTACGTGATTCACTTTGAATCATTATGCTGCAAATTGCAAATTGAGTGGAGCTTGTCTCCCATGGCGGACGTGGAGCAGCGGAGAAGCAGCTCCCTTGTGAAACTTCGCGAGATGGGCAGGCTGCTGCGGTGGAGTTCGGGCAGCATCACGTCGACAACGCAGCGGTGGGTGGCGGTGACCGGACTTCAGGCAGCCCAGGCCCTCGGGCTGGGGCTGTCTCGACTGGGTACTGGCAGCAAGCAGTGTCGGCATCGTGCAGTGCAGCACTGGCGGAGCGATGTCGACGCATCAGCGTCGGAGGCGTCACGCTCGTCGAGATCGCGAGATGAGTGGGAGCCCAGCAGCGGCTGCGGTTCAGTGAGAGTACGACAACGCAAGATTAGGGTTTCCCTATGCGTAACGTCGTTTTGTCTCGTCTCGTGACTTCACTTTTCAAAATTAAATTAGGGTTTCCTAACCATTGGAATTAATTTTGGAGATAATTCAATATTAATTTGGAAATTAGATTAGATTATAACTTGTGGATTTTATATATTATATAAGATTTAATTATGAATTAAATCATGGATTAATTAGATTCTTTCCTTATTTAATGGATTTATATGGATTTTATTCCTAGATGAATCCTAGTTATATTAGGAAAATAATAATCTAAGTTTTTATCTATATCCTATAGGTTTATGTGGATTTATTCATAGATGAATCTTAGTTGGATTTAGATAATGAAAATATTATTTTATTCGTATCCTATGAGTTTATATGAATTTATTCATAAATAAACTCTAGATGGATTTGGATTGTAATAATATAGTATTTTATTCTTATCCTATGAATTTATATGAATTTATTCATATATAAGTTCTAGATGGATGTGAATGAGTGATAATATAATATTATCTAATTCTATGGATTTATATGGATTTACTCCAAGTAAATCCTAGATGGATTAGGATTAATATTAATATTAATTTATTTTTTTCCTATAGATTTGAGTAGATTTAATTCTATTTAGACAAATTTTAGATGGATTAGAATAAGTATTAATCCAAGTTATCCTTATCTTTTGGATTTATATCCTAGATAGATTAGGATAAAGATTATATATAAGAAAATCCTTATTTAATTGGATTTAGATAAATTTATTTATCTAAGAAATCCTAAGTAATGTTTGATATATTCTAGTTGTCTATTCTAAATTGAATTGAGATTGATATAAATCTTGGTTGATAGGATTTTATTTTTATCTAATGGATTATGATGGAATTGTTTCTATCTAGTAATATTCTAGTACGATTTAAATAATGATAATCCTAGATCAACGTTATCTTGATAAATCCTAAATGGATTTAGATAGTTAACTCTATCTTGATAAATCCTAAATGAATTTGGATAATTATTATCCAAGATAAAAGTTAATTATTTAATTGAATCTCCCTTGACTAGATTAAATGATGTTGTTAATTATCCAGTGTGTTTAAATGCCATGGATTAAATGGATTTAACTGTTTATTTGGTGTTTATCTATTTTAAGTGGATTATCTGTTTTATTTGCTTATGTGATAATTATGCAAAAACCATACAAAATATCTAAGTGATGATTACAACAAGTGCGTTGTATACGGTCTTCATCGGTTGGTTTGCAAATTTTATGAAGCTAGTTTCTAATATTATCGTCGCCCACTCTGTGAGGACAATAATCCTACGAAACAGTAAGTCCATAAGGGCGGACTTCTCACACAATAAATAGAATGAACTAGAAAGTGGTTCCTAATATTATCGCCACCCACTCTGTGGGGACAATAATTCTAAGGAACTACGAGTTTCAGGGTTCAATCAGAATTTATGAGATAGCTTGATTTTGTTATCAGCACATGAACATTGTCATGGGAGTGTGTTGTAGAGATAAAATTCCGTAATGCTAAATCGGATGGTCGTGCTTAGGCAACATTAGGCGGCCATGCCATTTTGTGGTGTCTGGACTATTCGTCGGTGTTGTGACCAGTAAGAATGTTAAAGTTGTGAATGAGTATTGACCTTTTATGGAAGGTACCTATTTTCGATTTTACAGTTGCAAGATACATAATTGTTTTGTGGTTATTTGTGATTATGTATTGAGCATAAGTATGTGATAATAAGTTTATTTGCCAAATCTTCATTATGTCGTTTAATATTTGTCTGCAATCCTTAAAGAAAGTAAACTCGAATGCCTAAATTATGTAGACGGGAAACGAAAATGGATAAGATTCTCATCACTGAAAGCTTGGAGTTTATACTCAATGATTCATGTCCTCCATTTCCTCGACATAATTCCACGAAGAATGTTCGAGAATGCATTATGCATGTACTTGACAAGCTCTTTGAGGAATAAGGTCAAGCTATTTTCCTTTAAGTAGCTCGACAAGTCTTGGTTAATGACGATGAAAGATGGATATCAATAGAATCTGTCAAGATGATTCGATTGGAATATCCTAGAGTGACAGAATGTTTTGAGGATCTTTTGATCACTCAAATAGTTTCTGACACAAGTCATCGCCTAAAGTAATAAGAAATGGATACAAGAAGGTTTAACTGAAAAGTAGAAAATCTTCAGAATAATAGTCGTTATATTACTGTTAGAGGAAAGTAACATGATAGATGACGAATTCATAAAGGCTGCATTTTTCTTTAGTCCTAGTTCACTTGAACAAAAGACTAGATATCAAAATGGGAGAGCCTGAATTGTCATCAAAGTTTGTTTAAAGCGAGAAAAGATGCTTTGTGAGTTGGATTGACCTATTTTATAGAAGGACAATGACTTACATGACAATGCAACTTCTAAGTAAGAGATCTTGATCCAGTTAGGTTTTTGTTGCATTGGGAGCTATTAATGCTCAACTATTGTTTTATGGTTGATGCTTAAGGCATCATAGTATTAAAAAAATATAAATGAGACAAGGTTGAGTATTCAACAACACATCAACTTCTTAATCATTGAATGATAAAGTATTTATGGCTCTTAGTGTTAAGGCCAAGAAAATACTTAGCTATTGTTCAAACTGATCTAGACTATTAAGATTTTAACAATTTGTTTGTTAAATAGCTTGAAAGTCGAGAATGTCTGTTTGATGCACTATGAGTTAGAACCGTTTGATTCAGAATACTTATAGAAGTGCAACATAAAAAGACTAGCGAGTCTTAATGGTTTACACCATAAGAAGACGAGCAAAAGGTTATGATCAGTAGTGGGAGTCTAATCTCCATTGACGAATCCAAGCATTTTTCTAATGAATGAGATAGTTATGTAAGAAGGAATCGAAGTCTTTCTAAGACAAGTTTGATTAAGTGATGAGTTGCACTCTCATTGATGGTATAAGCGTTAAAGAAACTACCAACATCAGTACCTTCTACAAAACACGAGTTGTGGACTAGAGCGTCTCTAGTCTAGCACATCTCAAGGTGTAATGTTGTTCCAACACATGTTGGAGAGGTATCCAAGTAATTGGAGTTGAGTACTGAGGTATGATTTAAGCTTGTCCAAAATGATGTAAGGTTATAAGTTCTTTAATCGATAAAATTCTTGTATGAAGATCAAGAGAGGAACTACGAGCCTAATAACGTGATAACTCTCAAGATAAAGAGAGAGATATCAGATTTTCCACATTACCAAGGATTCATACCATTAGAAACTTTTGCACTAATAAAATCAACTTTAGAACCTATGATTGTGAGAACCAGGTCGTAGTGGGAGCGTTCTTAGGAACATAACAAGTTCATGGGTCTAAGAGTGTCGTAAGACTCAGTCTTAGATCAACTTGAACATAATCCCTTTAACTACAATGTAGTATTGGTTCATTTGGATATTCATCCTTGAAAAGGTGATAGATTCCAAACTACAATCTAAGAAAGACAACATGTTTTACAAGACTTGCAATATTACCTATAGGATGTGTCGGTCAGTGGGAGCTAATATATTTGCAAGTGTAAATGTGGATCTCGAAAGGCTAGAGAATGACAATGGGTTATACCCAAAGAGAACAATCCTCTCGTATGTCGTTGTGCCAGGATTGATTCGATCCTATTGTCTATCAGATCTTGCATAAATTAGAATGTATGTAATATGATTGTCAAGATAGCTTTCTATAAATAGAAGTCTTGAGGAAATCATCTACTAGAACGTCCTAATGGATATGTAATTAAGGGCAAGAAACGCATCATTTGAAGCTTATAAAGACCTTCGTGGTCTTAGGCAAGCATCTAAATCAGAGTATATGTGTTTTATCAAAATTGTCAAATATCTGAAATTTTACTTTTGCCCATAGCAGTGCTGTAAGCACAAGGAAGTTGAAGGTGCATTAAATATGGTATTATTGGTACTCTACGATGATGAAATCTACAAAAGTTGCAAACAACTAAGATTGGCATCTGGCGTAGGAAACTGGTTGTCTGCCCAGTTTAAGATAAAGGATTAAAGAGAAACTAATTACATTCTGAGCATCTAAGTCTTTTTAAGATTGCTAGAAAGAATTATGAGATTCTCTTAGGAATCCTATATCTATACATTGCTTGGAACGTTTTAGTATTATAATTTTCATGCAAAGGTTTTACCTTTCAAGATGGAATTGTCTTGTCTCTAGTCGAAGTGTCGTTTGACACTTAGTGAGATCAAGAATAATGAGACTAGTTTTGGAGATGGATGTCTCAGGTATGCTATAATGTGTACTAAGTATGATATTAGTTGTGCTTTTGCATAGCAAGTATATATCATATTTACCATGACAAAGGAAATTGTGGGTTCAATTTAATTAGTAAAAAGCTAATTGGAGGAGCCTATATCCAAAACCTTCCACAGATCCCTGTTTGGGTCCAAAATGAACGTAATATAAATAGGAGAATAAAGGAGACAAAATAATTAATTATTTCATTAATGAAATTTTCGTTCCTCTCTACCAAAGGAAACGATTTTTTCATTGGTTTTCTCCTCCGTGAGATTTTCAGCTCCTCCTCCGTGAGGAATTTTCTGTCTTCTTTATTCGAGTCCTAGCATTTTGATGATATCAGCCCACCCTGATATCGAGATACAGTTCGGGAACCAGAGAGAAGATCCGTGGTCTAGTACTCAAGAACATCATCGTGGAGAAAGCGCGAGCAATCGACGATTCTTTGGAGAATCAAAATCGGTAACTATATACCGTAGAAATCATGTTTAGGATTTATATTTTTCTAAGCGTGAATTATTTGTGTTCTAGCATGCAATTATCTGATTAACATGTGAATTGATTAATCGCATAATCGGTTAAATAGATCCGTATCTGATTTATTTGTTTTGTACAAGTCTTCCGTTCTGCAAGGGGCACCAAACCCCATCATAGGTAGCCAAGACCTATCTAGGTTGTGAACTCGTTTTTCTTCTTACTAGATCTGGTCAAGTCCCCTACTGGTGAACACATGAAAGTCATCGTATTCCCTTATTTTAACCTTGTTAGCAAGAAGCCTTAGACTTGTTTATTATATTTGAATAATAAACCATTATATTATATTATTTATTCTCAATAATTTGGTAAACAAGTGGATATGACGTTTCTTGTATACATGCATGAGCTTACTGTACAAAGGCATTTACACTCGAAACATCTTTTAAATACAAACCCCAGCAACTCTTTCCATCTCAAAGTAAATGTTACAATTGGGTGATGACACATGATTTTAACAAATGTTTTGTGTATTAAGTGGAGAGAAAAATATATTTTTATATATCAATGTACGAGAGAACTTTTTTTAAAAAGGAAAATATCATAATTTTTACCGATTTCCAAATTTTACATTAGAACTCATGTCGTCCACTAATTTTGTATTAAAACTCGTGTCGCCTTCTAATGAAGACTATTTTTTGGCATATGGCACGGAGTAGTATTTTTCAAAAGTTTTCGATACAATTGATTTTTTTCCAAAAATAATTATAATAAGATAAATTTGTAATCTTCAATATAGTTTTAGAATCATTCAACTAACGTAGTACATGAATTATTGTTAAAAACACTATATCATCCAAATTTAATAAAAATTAAAAAGTACTCCTACTTACTACATAAGAAATTAAACAAAAGTGCAAGACAAAATTTCTGCTCAAAACCAATGCCCAATTCACTAACAAAGTCGGATTTGGGCCGAGTTGGCTCCAGATTTAGTAAAAACACAGCCCAATATGCTTCAATCGTGGATCTAAGGTGAGTCGGGCCTCAATTTGCCTAACACAATGCGGACCTTGGCCGGGCTGGATCGACCCAACTCATTTTACTAAGTCTTCTAAATTGTTAGTGAATAAAGACTAAAGAGACACAAAATAAAGACTATAGAATCAGATTTGTATGCAGAATTGACTTTGTACCGAAAAACAAGAGTCAACATTTCCACATATGAGATTGTTTGGTAATATGATTAAATTTGCCACTTCCTTTAGATTCGTTAATAACCGAATAAATTCCTCACTCCTTTTAGATTTGTTAAACTACTCAACGTATTATCTTAACGACTTCTGTATCGGTCGTGGATTTTCAGGTTTTCCGTTTTGATGTTTCCACATTATCTTTTTAAATTATGAAGAATCGTTAAAATAAATGAAACACTTCAAACTAAGACAATTTGTGAAATCCAACAGAAACAAAGTTGTCCCATTATTTAAAAAAAATCAGCAACATAGCAAAATTAATTCAAAAAGAAGATTGGATCAAATGAAGTTGCCACTCCAATATTTCCAACTTTTAGACTGTTAATGTTTTTAAATCAATACAATATCTAAAACTATCTACTCTAATCAAAACTTAATAGAAGTCATATATATAGCTGAAATTGGGAAAATAATTTTCAAAAAAGGCTAAAAACATGTGAATTTCTGTATTAACCAAAATCCATTCATCAAAGCAATCCTACCCTGTCCAGAAACATGACTAATTCAATTCTTGGCATGCATGAATCACCATCCTAAACATGATTGTCTTCTCCATAAATATGTAAAATTTGATAAACATCACAAACAATGGCAGCAAGCCAGCAAATATGATACCAAAAAACATGTAAATGTTGGCACCCAAAAATCATTGTGGAAAGTATAAACATGATATATATAAGTTAAAACATCCAGAGATGAACAAATTATGGCAAGCTAACCTTTCAAGGCACAATCATCCGGGGGAGCGAGTACAGCCACCGGGCAGGAGATACCTAAACTTATCCGCGTTCTGAATCACGTACGCAGGAACATGAACAGCAGAGGCGGAACGAGGTAGTGATCCTAACCTCTTGATCAAGTTCTTGAAAGTGTATTCCTCTGGCAGCATGTCAAACAGATCATCCCCATCGCAGATTTTCTTCTGAATCCTCGAATGATCCAAGAAGTCCTTGCGCCTCACCCTCTCCGCGTGGCTGTATGCTTGCATTTTGAACACGAATTCACTAATGTATCGGAAGCAGAAGCTGCAGTGCCAGCCAGAGTCAGCAAGGAGGACATCAGTTTGGCGCGAGTGTCTGTACTGCGTCCACTGGCTGAAAACATGAGCAGTTGGGTGCCAATTGGTGTAGTCCTCTTGGAACTCGAACGAGTACACAAAGTTCTTCATCTCTAGATGAAGCACGGGAGGTATCTCCTCGCACCACTGCAGCAGTTTAATGGTATGAGGAGTCGGTATCTCATCAGTATCCCCAACAATCAGAAGGTCACCAGGTGCTATACCGGCCAGGCGAAGCAAATGGTTCATAGCTAGGCGCTGCTGTGCCTCGACTTTGAATGGCTCGTGAGAGCGGTGTGTGGCAAGGCGGCCAGGGAAGAGACCGTGGGCGATCTTCCCCTCAGCAAAGGCGAATCTCTTGCGATTCTCAACGAAGAAGAGAGGCTTGGGGATGCCTGTGAAGGTAGCATTGGATTCCAAGATGACAAATTTAGTGACATAAGGGTAGAGCTCCTTCCACCTGATTTCTAGCAAGTCCAGTTCATTGCTGAATATGATTGCATCAAAGACACGGCGTGGCTCAGATCGCAGGGACCAACCATGGAGACGGCATAGATGGTCCATTGAAACGTTTTCTGCGTAATAATGTGGTAAATAGTGCTCAAATGGGAGTGGAGGAGTATCCCACAGAGGGCGGAACAAGTAGGAGATCTTCTCAGCATTTACTATGATTGCAGCAAC
Source organism: Salvia hispanica (assembly GCF_023119035.1). Classification (NCBI taxonomy): domain Eukaryota; kingdom Viridiplantae; phylum Streptophyta; class Magnoliopsida; order Lamiales; family Lamiaceae; genus Salvia; species Salvia hispanica. Next base: position 13,348,136 of record NC_062969.1, read on the forward strand.
ACAAACGGATCCGATTATTAACAGTAACATGCGCCTGAAGTCTCTAGAAATCCGCCTAGAAGTCTGGCGTGAGCTCGAGGCCATCCTATGATCTGTATGGTTAAACAGGTGGTGAGGCAAAAGCTATCAACAAGTTATGATAAGTAGTTAAAAATGAGGTTAGAGCATGAAATATAAATCTTAAACTTCCCCATTCAGAGACAACATGGTGCAAGATGAACTCCAGATACATCAATCTATCCAAAATAAATCAGAAATCTCCATCATCAGACAAAATGGAAGATCCTATTCAGTATCACACATGAGTATGCCTAAGCTTAATCAATATTCTAAAAGGAATTGGGGACTGGTTCGGTTGGATCCTCGAAGCTTAATACAAGATCAAGAGAGAACAAAGGAAGAGAAGAGCATAAAGCAACTAAGGCTTTATGTACTAAATGAAGGGTCCCCTGTACTCACTGTTGGCTTATGCTGTGGATCATATCGAATTCAACCTCTTACGTTTAAACACATGAAGATAACTCATCTAGAACAAGCAAAAATCTCGGCATCACAATACTACTTAAGAACTCTCCACTATGACCCTGCATTCCATTATTAAGGATCATAACCATCATCTTAAACTAAACTTCAAACCTCACGAATCAACACAATATGATGGAAATATCAGAACTCACCTTCTATTCTCTGTTCATCTTCATTTTGTATACAATTTTTTTAGATCTTCTTCTCTCTACTTAATTCCTAAATGTTGGCATACAGATCTTGAAGAGGCCGAGATCAAATTAAAAACAGGATGTTTCTCTAAAAACAAAAGGAAACCCTAAGTATTGATTTCATCGCAACCAAAACGTGATATTATATTCATATTTCATACTAATGCATGAATCCAAAAGCCGGAAATAGCGAACCAAACACTAAAAACGAGCATGCTGGTTTCCAATACAGCTTAATTATTTCAATTATATAATTTTTTTTATAAGTGGAAATTGTTGCAGTTGACAAATTCAATTTTGAGAGCCAAAAATAGAAAAAAGAGAAAGAAGAATGGTATGCATAAATGAATCACCACAGAAACAAGCTTCAGAAACATTACCGGGCATTGCGAATACGTAGACGAGTGAAGCTGAGGAGTCTCTACATGCGTGATTTTGCAGAGAGAGGAGACATGCTGCAGCCGAAGAAGGTGTTGATCGATTTTTTGTTTTTTCGATTCTATTTCTCTAATTTAATTGCTTTTAGTAGTATTAATTGCTTTTGCACGTCTTATTTTATCCGTATCTCGATTCGGATATATATGGCTAATGGATTTTATTCAAATTTCAAATTTTAACTCATTTATGGATACAATTTATTTTTTAAGTTTTTACTTCATTTATATTGCATAAACATGAATTTTAGAGTGCTTAATTGAGATTAATTATATATGAATTTTTTTTTATCTGACGAGTTGCGTATATGAATTAGTATATAGTAGTATAGGAGTATGAATTTATTCTTTTTGGTATTCAAATTCTTAGGATGCAACTAAATCCTGAATTCTGGCATGTGAGATTTACCTTAATTACATTTACACATCAGTTTGTAAAGATTACGTATAGAAAAGATTTTCGTTTTTGATACTTATAATATACTGTTGCCATATATAGCGAATTTGTTTACTTAAATTTGAATGTATCTAATATTTTGAACTAAATATTAAAAAGAATTTATTCAATAGTAGTAATATATTTGAAACGCGTTTTAATTTTTCTCACACATTGTTTAAAAAATCTGCACGTTACAAAATGAGATTGTCATCGTTAACTTTTGTATTCAAACTCATATTCATGTGTTGGGCATGGTCAATGAAAATATCTAGATAACAATTTTATTGTACCAAAAAGTTAAACTTATATTTGAGAGCATCACTGATCTTGTTTTGTTCAAATTTATAGTATTGGATATGAGCACCCTATTTCATCCTAGACAGAATTGCATTCTATAAGGTGTTCGGTTTTATATCCAATAATACTATCAAGATATATTATATTTTAAGATTGAATTGTGAAATTATTTTAGTTGGAGGAAGTTGTATGTAACTAATTATCACAAGTTTATCCATCTAAAATTAAATTGTGAGAATCAATCTTATGAATCAAACACACTATATACCTAATCTTGATAGTACAATTTTGCAAACCTTACAAAGAGACTTTTGATGTCTAAATTTATGGCTGCCTTCCTTTCTCTATAAATATGAAATATTAAATAGATGACACATTTTGCTCAAACTCAAACTCAAACTCAAACTCAAACTCAAACTCAAACTCATCTTCAACTCAAACTCATTCTTTATAAATAAGCAAAATCCCGCAATAAACATGAATGAGAATGAACACTGATAAAATTACAAGTATTCAAGCAAGGAGTACAACAATAAGGAAAATAAATGTGAGGTAGCTAACCTTTTAACAAAGCATCTGCTGCTGACTCTTAGAGTTCCAGCATATGCAAATTGCTTCACCCACCTGATTGTGCTGGGATGATTAAACATGCTAATGGACTCATTTTGCTCATCCGGGTAATCGAGAACAACCTCCAGGTACAAGAAACCTAGGGTGACAGGAAGAAATCTAGGGACACGGGGTCATCCAGGTGAACGAGAACAACCTCCGGGCAAAAGAAACCTAAACTTGTCCGCTTTCTCTATCAAGTAAGCCGGGATATGGACAGCAGAGGCCGACCGGGGTATTGATCCCATCTTCTTGATCATGTTCTTGAAAGTATACTCCTCTGGCAACATGTCAAACAAATCATCGCCCTTGCAGATTAGCTTCTGAATCCTCGAATGCTTCAAAAAATCTTCACTCCTCACCCGCCCTGCGTGGCTGTACGCTGTCATTTTGAACACGAAGTCACTTAGATACCGGAAGCAGAAGCTGCAGTGCCAGCCTGAATCCGAGAGGAGAGTATCAGTTTGACGGGAGTGTTTGTATTGGGTCCAGGGGCCGAAAACATGGGCAGTCGCGCGCCAGCTGCTGTAATCCACTGGGAACTCGAACGAGTATAGATAATTCCTCATTTCCAAATGAAGAACATGGGGTATTTCAGCACACCACTGCAGCAATTTGATGGTGTGAGGGCTCGGTATTTCGTCTGCATCCGATATGATTAGGAGGTCGCCATAAGATATACCAGCAAGGCCACGAAGTAGATAATTCATAGATATACGATGCTCTTCTTCGAGTTTGAATGGGTCTTCACGCGACCCATCTGCAGCAACGCGGCCAGGAAAGACACCGTGGACTATCTTGCTCTCAGCAAAGGCGAATCTGCCACGATTCTCAGCAAAGAAGAGAGGCTTTGGGATACCTGTGAAGGTAGTGTTGGCTTCCAAGATGACAAATTTAGTAACGTAAGGGTAGAGTTCTTTCCACCTAATCTCTAGCAAGTCTAATTCATTGCTGAATATAATCGCGTCAAAGACACAACGTGGTTCAGAGAGTACAGACCAACCATGGGCACGGCAGAGATTTTCCATGGAAACATTTTCAGCGTAATAATGGGGTAAATGATCGAACGGGGGCGGAGGAATATCCCAAAGGGGGCGTAAAAAGTAGGAGATCGTCTGAAAATATGAAATGAATCCTACAACACAAATGGAACCGAGTATGAAATGTAACATACAATGGAACTTTCGAGAAGTCCGCCTAGAGGGGCACCGTGAACTTGGGGCCATCATATGGAAGGCCTTTATTAGTACGAACAACTTACATGCAGTTCATGGTTCCACCAAGCGTGATCTGCACAATTTAAGAGGCCGGTCAGACAAAACAATCAACAAATTGTAGGTAGTTTCTTCACTATAAAAAAAATGAGTCCAGAAGACTCAGAACATAAGATAAATAAGGAATTCAAAGAACTTCAACATTCTGACATAACATGAACTGAAGACATTTTATAGTCAAAGCACACATGAATGTATTCGTTGAGCCAAGAAGCAGATCCAATTCAGAACAACACACTTTTTCTCCTTTCAAATAATTTCATATGGAATTGGGGATTGGGGATTAATATTGTGAATGCATGATTAGGCCTGAGTTCAAGTAGCTAAAACAATAATTCCATGCCAAAAATCACAAATCAAAAGTGAGAAAAGGCCAAAGCAGAAGTGACACTAATATAACAGACTCCATATAAAGCATCATGAAATTGAAACTGAGAACAAGTAAAAATCTTTGCATCGCAGTCACTGAGGTCAGTTCAAATCAACCAACAGCGCCTTACAAACTAAGGGATTCATATCAATTAAGAATTATCAACATCATCTGTATAGCCTCATGAACCTAACAAATGATGGGAAAATCAGAACTCAAAATCAAATCTCTTTACACTTTAGTTATACCAAACATTACAACAAAGTTTGTAAGAGTTTCTTGTCTCACTAGACTAGCAAACATCTGACTGCTATGAGCTTGCAGCAAATCTCACTCCATACAAATCCAACTCAGGTAGTTTAGTTGAAACTGACAACTTCTATAAATATATCAGATGCAATCCATATATCCCACATATTTAAAATTGAATTTGGTGGAGCCATTGCATTCAATTAAAACAGCAGAGATAAATCTCGAGAAGCCGAAATCAATTCTATAAAAATAGGATCTTTCTTAGTAGAATCTAAAATCCAGAACTATCTTGGTAGATTCGCCTTTTAAAAAAAATCATATAATTCCATAATTGAATTCTGTAACTGAACAAGTAAAAAAAAAACCGAGGCATTTGCTAATCCCCAATACAGTTTATTATAATTAATTTATATTTTTAAGGAAATCAATTCATTTTCTGTAAACAATTCTGCTTCACTCCACCAATTCGAAACTTCGGAAACCACCCAGAGAAACACACTCCCCTTAAAAATGATTTTTTTTTCACAAACAAAGCTTAGGAAACGAAAAAAAAAACCTTAGGCCGAAAAAGGGGGGAAATGGAAACAGATATAGTCAATTGGATAGCTCAATTCAGGTGAAAAACAAAATCAAATCAAATAAAAAGAAACAAAATAGATGGGATTATTTGAGAAGAGCAGTGAATCACCTGTCATTGTGATTTCACGATGGAAGCTGAATATGCTTATGTAGTTGCGTGCTGTTGTAGAGAGAGAAGGTTGGAGATGAGATCTCCCATTTCTGGCAAGTTTTCACTCTCCCTTTTTATAAAGCTAATTAAAAATACAAACAACTGTAACTAATCACACTATTAAGTCGTTACACAATGCTAATTACGGGAAAAGAGTAATTTCAATTTTGCTAATAATTTAGCTCATCTGAAGTAAACTTTTCAACGCAGATTCAATGCATATTTATCTATAGTTATTAAACCATTGACAGAGTACAATATCTATCTTTAAAAAAAATTTAAATGCACAGTTAACAAAATAAGAAAGAAATGAATTACTAGTAAATAAAATAAGAGAGAGTAAAAAAAATACTTAATTAAATATTAGAGAATTATGGGTCTACATCCTAACAGAAAATTTATTTATTTTTTTTACTTTTAACAGACAAGCAAAACAAGAAATAGGAGTAGTGTTTATTTTTAAGGAGTGTAAATAATTATTGGTTAATATTTTTCTCTATAGTCTGTTTAAGATAACATATTTCAATTTAAAAAAAAAAATAATTTTCTTTCTTTAATTAATACACTAACTATTTTTTTTATATTTAAATATTAATCTTTTTTTCTCTTTCATTTAATACTTTCACCTACATTTATTTCACTCTCCAATTAAACACGCAAACTATTAACTCCCTAAAATCTTGTGTCGACCAAGAAATGTCATCTTAGCTGAGACGAAGGTGTATATATTTTATACTCTCTCCGTCCCCTATTAAGAGTCATACTTTGATCGGACACGAGTTTTAAGAAATGTAAAGAAAAGTTGTTAGAAAAAGTTAGTGGAATGCGGGACCCACTTTTTTATATTAGTTTTATAATAAAATGTGAGTGAATTGAGTTAGTGGAATGTGAGACCTACTTACAATTTAGACTAAAGGCCAAAATTGGTCCTGAACATATGCCCATTTTACGATTTTAGTCCTAAACTTTATCTTTTGAATTTTTTGGTCCTGTACATTTCAAATCGGATTACAATTGGTCCTCCGTTAACAATTCCGTTAATTTTATAACGGTCAACTGACTGAACCCAATTTTGACCAATTAAAGCTCTTAATAATGAAATTAAAATAACAAAATGCAATTCATAAATTCGTATATTTATCTTTCTTACGCGGGCTGTCCGCTGAGCGGGCGAAAGGAGGTGTTGATGCCGGAACAGACCAGCGGCGGCACACCGAGGTCTTCACGCGGGCAGCAACATCAGCTCGACGGAGGTGAGCTCCCCGGAGTGAGAGAGCTCACCGGGAAAGAAATCGTAGAGGGGGAAGATGCCGGCGGAGGGTCGGCAGCCCAATTGGAGCGCGATTTCGCCGAGGGGGAGGAGGGCGAGGGAGGCGGCAGAGGTGCTGCTGTTTCTCCTTCGATTAAGGTTTCCCCGATTTTCAGATTTGGATTTAAGATGTGAAATGGAGAGAGAGGGCCGAGAGGCAGCCGACGCTGGTAGACCTCCGGCGAGGCTGATCGGCGACGGAAAAGAGAAGAGGAAATCGGAAGTATACTGTCGCTGCTGTGATTGCTTCAATTAGGGGTTCTATAGATTTGAGGAAATTGGGAATGTATATTTTTGAGGAAATTTGTTATTTTAATTTCATTTGTTTTTAGTATATTTAGTGTTATATGTTTTGCTTTATTAGGGGTAATAAATTAGAATAATAATTAATGATATAATTAGTGAGTTAAAAATTATAATTAATAGCTTTAATTGGTCAAAATTGGGTTCAATCCATTGATTATAAAATTAACGGAATTGTTAACGGATGACCAATTGTGATCCGATTTGATATGTACAGGACCAAAAAATTCAAATGATAAAGTTTAGGACCAAAATCGTAAAATGAACATATGTTCAGAACCAGTTTTGACCTTTACTCTACAATTTATGGTAAAAAATGAAGTGTGACTCTTAATTGGGGACGGACGAAAATGAAAAAATGTGACTCTTAATCGGGGACGGAGGGAGTAATATATAAACATAGTTTAGTGAATTAATAATATATATATAGGGGTGCATTATAATGATAACCCCAATTTGTGTGATAACCCTATAACTAAATCTCCACCACACATTTTTAAAATATGTGGTCTAGATTTAATCTAACAAAACTATCATTTTATCAAATAAAACTA
>NC_062969.1:13355522-13436360 GCF_023119035.1 Salvia hispanica
GAAAATAAAGTATAACTACAATATTATCTTTATATCATTTGAGTAATGAGCTTCAGTGTACGATCACTAATGTGGTAATGCTTACTGGCTCCTTGCGTGAATATACTGATGAGGTCACTCCGCCTTCTTCAGTAGCAGGCTTCTCTAATTGGATAAGCAAACAGACTGATGCTGATGGTACATCAACATGAAAAATGCCGCGGGCCTCAACAGAACTATTCATCTGGGTAATAGCATCGATTGGAGAAAAAAGTTAAGGACATGATCAATGTACAAACATGAAAGGAAGAGCACAATCAGTTTGAGGCTCAAATCAATAAAGTTGGAAGTAAATGTGAAAGTAGAACAATGAGACAAACTATCAGATGCAATTCAGACAGTTGATTTAAAGAAACCAACCAAACCAAACCTACCGAGAAAATGCAGAGGTTTCTCATAGGGAAGATTTGATGTCAACAGATGACAAATAACATCAACACATTTTCTGTTGACGTTATTTGTCATTTGTTGACATCAAATCTTGAAATCTAGTGGTCCAAATCATTGTTTTGAGTTTGTAGGAAAGAATAGCTGCAGTTTGCAGATTATCACTACCCATTTATTATATGTTTATAAACACAGATTGACAGCCGTTCTTTTTGGCGCCAATCTAAAACTTTTTGAGTGTCAGATTATACTTTCTTATCCAATTATTTACACTAGATGCCATTGTTTCTGAATGTGTATAACAGTTAATGTCAATCTTCAGCATACAAAGACTTTAATTTGGACTTACTTGCAATTTCAGGTATATGAATATAAAAAACTGCAAAATATAAGCATTGTCATGGCATGTTCCACATATAATGGGATGATGACACATGTTTTACAGATCAACGAACAATAATTGTTGTTTTCCAATATATTACACCTAGTTTTAGCAACATACCAGATTTTTAGTAAGAACACAAGCATATTCAGTTGGGAAAATTGAGTGACATATCTACAACAATCTCTCTCCATCTCCAACTTATCTGTGGGTTTGATTATCACATAAAAATTGATTATATAAAAAAAATTAGGTATGTATGTAGTTCTTTAATTGATTAAGACTTGGTAAATTGTGATAACATTTCACCTTATGTCTTATGATTCACATGTGCAGTGTTGTGCAGTTTCTGTGGCCGACTGTAAGATATCCTCTTAGATGAATGTCAAGTTTCAGGTGAATTTAGGACATAAGAGAATAGGTCCCAAAAATTTATGAATGAATTTACAGTGTATATGTCCAAGGAAAATGTGTTCCAATAATCATAACATAAGATTCGTTTGAAAAGAAGATGCCAGATACAAAAAAATGAATTTACTTTTATCATACTCCATATATATGTTCAAGTCTTATGCAAGCAGTGTTTAGTTCTGACATACATAAGCAGTTGTATAATCTAAAGGCCTATTTGCAGAAAAATGGAGTATCAAGTTAGCTGAACATTAGCCAGTGTTAATACATAATCAGTTATATAACCGTTTCAGTTGGAAATTTGAACTTCAATTTTAATTTTGAAACTTCAAAAACTGCTCAATGAAAAGCTACTGAAAAAAAGAAACAATACACAGCTCGTCCATGAAAAATATACGAATTCCTCATGTACATTCATCCCTGTACCCAATCTGGAAGACAAAATCGTAGCACAGCACGACCACTTACAGATTAACGCACGCGCATTTAAAATCAATCGAAATGTGATGGAACATTTATAGCAAGTGATACTCAAGTTACAAACTCACCAACAGAAATGCGCGAACCCTGGATCCGGACTAATTTGCAGAGGCTGAGTGGAAGAGTGGAGTAGCGCTGATCAGGAAAGAGCTAGGCGGCGCCACTCCCGAGCCAAGCAAAGCCAAATCCAAGTGGAAAAGGAAGTTAGGGTTGGAGAAGGAAGAATAGAATGAGAAGCAAGTGGGGAGAATCAGAAGCTCGCAGCAGCATTGGGGTGGGCGGCGGAGGTATTCGCGTGAGAGTTGCGTGAGGGTTTGGAAAATTGGGGGAAATAGGAAGACTTGGAAGTTGAGGAATGGTGCATTAGGTGGGAGAGATGCAACAAGCTGGAACAAAGGGGAAAGGAGATGACAGACAAACAGACAGAGAGAGAGCACTACTTCGTTTTTACAAACAAACTATACTTTATTTGATTCGCATTTACGCTACCAAATTATCTTACTCCAAATAATTTGAAGGTATACTCTCTTTCCTCATATTGTCAATACCTTTAATACTGGATAACATCATTTCATTATATAATTAGTAGTACTATTAAATACAAAAATGTAAAACGCTTTGAATAGTAGTATTATTCTACTAGAGAATGGATTTCATTTTAGGTATACAAATTTATTATAAATGAAAAAAGATTCATTTCTGTGAATACATCAAAATTAAAATACAGAAATTTTAGTTATGAACGGACGAAATATATTTTTATAAATTAAGCTTATCGCAATTATTTAAATGTAAATGATTGAAGATTATCAGTTCCTAGGTATTTAGTTAAAAAATGTAATATAAACATGACATGTTTTTTGGTTAGATGTATTCTTTAGTACGAGTATTTATTAATACATTCAAGTACAGGTGCTAGTTTTAGGCTCAATATATTAATTTACTTAAAAAATTGAAATTATTTATAGTACTGTAGTATTTCCGGTATATTAAAATTGCGGTCTATATGTATAATTAACTTTGCGACAGAGACGATCTCACAAGTGTAATCAACTCTGCGATAGAAACGATTATCAACTTTCTATGCTTGCTACTGAATCAATTAATGTGTAAGAGCGGGCTCGGTCTCGTCTTGATGAGACGAGCCAGCATCGAGTCAGCGTTGCGAGGCTCGTCTCGTCTCGACGAGATGAGACATCTCGTCGCGCGACGCGACCCGCGAGGCCGGCCTCGAGCTGGCGAGACGACGCGCGCGCCCACGTGGCGCGCGCTGGAGCATTGCGTGACGCCCACTCGCCGGCCCGCGAGTGGGCGTCGTAATTATGACGTAATAATTTAATTTTTTTTTATAAATTCGAAAAATTTGAATTTAATATAAAAAAAAATCAAACGGTCAAATGACCGTTGGGAACAAAACGGTCGAATTTTCAATTTTTTTTTTTTTAGTTTTTATAGTTTCATTTAGAGTATTTTAATTATGTATTTTTTTATATTTTTTAGGATTTTAAATTATGTACTTTTTTTATTTTTTAGGATTTTAAATTATGTATTTTTTTCTATTTTTTAGGCTTTTAAGTTGTAATATTTATTTTATTTTAATGAAGTATGTTTTTATTAATTGAATTTGTTGGAATTAAAAATAAAAAATGAAATTGAATGAATAGTTAAGAGATGGTTAAGAGATGGAGGGTTGCAGGTGTTGTCTCTTAGTTAAGAGATGAGCTGAAAAGTACAGTGGGGCCCATGAATAGTGAAGAGATGAGACGGTTAAGAGACGGATAAGAGACAACGTTGCGGATGGCCTAATAATTTATAAAATAATAAATGGAGAGCTAAAGCAATAACAAAACTAAATAATAAAGTGTTCTTTTAGTGGCTTTTAAAAAAGTATAAACTAGAGTATTTTTTAGTCCCTGATGTTGCACTAATATTATCTAGTATGCTCATACTTTAAAAACATTAGCAAACGTCCATGTCATCTAGGCGATCATACTCCTCGTCTTGGTCATGAGTTTGGCCAATGAATTTTATTTTTTATCGATGGATTGTGAGTTTTTGTATATTAGCAGATGATTTTTTGGGCTTTTTGCCGATGGTTCATGTATTTTCAGTGAGTAGTTTCGCCAGTTGGGTGTCTGCACTTTCGTTGGTGGTTTTATCGGTGATAAATTAGAGGACGTTATCATAATTTTACATATTAATCAAAGAAATAGTATTAGTATACCAAACACACTATCTATATGTTTATTTTTATTGTATGTACTCGACAACAACATAAATATATCTACAAAATAAATCTTTTTTTAATATATTGAGTCAGTACTAACGAAATCTCGGTTTTAGATCGTTGTTATAATTGCCCATGCAATTATGCTTGGGTGTTCCATCTATTTGCACAACTCTATATAGACATCTTTAAAACTCGTCGCAACTTTGCCTCGTCCAATCAACTACTCTACAAACACACACCTACCATTTTTCTCTCTTCATTCCCTCAAATCGCTAATTATTGTCTCTATATTTAAATATCTATAAACCTCTTTACAAGTTTATTGGTAACTTTGTTAACATACACTCACCATTTTACTCTTTCGTCTCGCTTATTCTCTCTCTCTAATAATCCATTTTTCTTCTTGTTCTCATGCCCATGGAGAATTCTCCATTTTACTTTGTATGATTGTATGTGGTAGTCTATTTGAATAATTCTAGTTGTTTCTTGCGCGATTGTAAGTTGTGCATATATGTGTGGTGTTCTTTCATTTGCTCTTCTATCTGGACTTATCTTCCGATAATTTCTTTTATTCGTGTGTTGTATCTCCATTAGATTGAATGTCTTCAAAGAATGATTAATCATTTGTCCTATTTTTCAATATTTTGTAGGGTTTTTTTTGGAGCAAATTCAGTGAGTTGAGCATAAATCGATTTATCTTATTTCTGCAAGGCAATGTAGAATCGCCTTTTATGTCTATATCTTATTAGTCAAGTCAAGTTTCAAAGTCTAAGGAAGTGGTATTTCATATTAGTAGAATGTTGTGAAATTTTTCTTTCACCATGGTTTTAGTTTATATAAGGTTAATTGATCTCACGTTCTCGATATATATTTTTTAGAATATAGTGCACTAACTTTTATTGTATTTATGTTCATTGTGTGACACGTGAATGGAATATGGATTGCAAATTCGGTGATTGGTAGAAATTTAGGCATCTTTTGTGAATTTAAGATTTCGAACTATTTGTCTTTTGATATAAATGTTCTCTGCATTATTTGTATTTTATCAAATTAGAAAATAGGTATGCTAGTGAAGTTATATCATGTTGATGCTATAAATTTGCTCAAAGACTTATGTTGATGTGCAATTTCCTATCCAAATCAAGGACATTTTTTCTTTTTTTGCTTTCATTGGATAATAAAGTAATTTTGTTATACCTAGAGCAAACACCATTTTATATTTATTTGTTTGTTTCTTGTTGCAATATTTTTCATTCATCAACATTTGAGGGCCTTGTTTGTTTAACATGAATTATGTAATGAGAAAATAATCTGATTTTCAATTATTAAATTTCTGCGTTTAGAGAAAATAAAGAGTGTCATCTGATCCCCCATTATTAATTTATGTGTTTGGTTTAATTATTAAAAATGAGTAATCTGATCCTAAAAACATGAAAAAGTTACTTAAGAATTCAAGGATTCTTTTTCCCCTTCTAAAACTAGGTATTCTCTTTCCTTGTAATTTAAAAATATTGTTCTCTTCCACTCCTCAAATCTTTCGTTTCTTAAACCTAATCTTTCGTTTCTTAAACCTATGTATTCTTTTTCCTCATAATAAACTAGTTGCAACTATTTTCCCATTTTATTTTCATATTATCATTTTTAAAGCTTATTTTTACGAAACACACCATAGTATGCAACTAATACACATATCGACTTATACAAATTAGTAATGGTGCAACTGATCCATGGATTTTTACTATGAAGCCTCTCTCATGTATCATGTAATAGTTGGTAACAATTAGCCGCAATAATCTCACAGTTTAATTTTATGAGAAATTTTTATTTGTTTGTTTCTAGTAATATTCATCAATGAATGTATAACTTTTTCTTCTTTTGAATGTTGAGGTCAATACAAGCTTTACAAAGATATGGTTTATGGCATTTTCTATTTGAGAATGACCATTTAGAGAAATATTACAGATATGTAGCTTTAAAAAGCACGAAGTTTGCATTATATTGGGATATTGCATATAGTTTTCATTCTCGCTACATTTTCATTTATAACTCTTGGAAATCAGTTGAAAAAGCATTTGCATGCCGATTCTCTTTATCTTCAACATTCAACATCAGAATCTATATATACGTGTTAATGTCTAAGAATGACGATATCAAATAAATGAGCAACTAGTTTAAAAATTTCTTGGCCATAGGTGGAACAGAAGATGTCCGGAGAAGCCTGAAATGGAGGTGGATAAAAGAAGAATAGCAAGTATACATATAATAAAGAATAAAGAGTACACATGACCTGCTATCCCCAATTTCTAAGTAAACTACAACGCTAAATGTTTCACCGAATATAAAATCGATAGAAAAAGTGATAAAAAGCCCAATCAAAGTTTAGGTAGTGCATACATGAAGTCACGTTCGGAATAACGCAAGGTCATGATAAAAAAAAAAAAAAATACTAGCAGAGACGCTATTGACGTAAAAAATGACAGAACATCCGAAATAACACAACAAAAGTTGCTGATTGGCTAACATTGATTCTTGGTAGCCGCCTAAATCAGTAATTGTTGCCGCAAAAACTATAGCAACTATCAATGCAACTAATATAAGGTGGGAGTTTGAACTGTCTTTCATATACTTCTCTATCTCTAATTTCATATCTTGATGCTTGTAAAAATCTTGGTGTTTCTCCTTTCACATTTTTTCGTGCCCTAAGAGTAGGATCAGTAACAAAGCGTCTTGTTTCCTAAACCACATAAAAAATAAAATAGGATATAAGTTTTCAGCTTGTTTTGTTTTTATATGTTAATGTACAAAAATGCATTACATACCTCATACAATGGCAACTCTTCTTGCATTTGCAACGCTGCGCCAAGGAGTATGCTCATTTTCTGTAGTGGTCATAGGTAGTGCATACACGAAGTCACATTCGGAATAACACGAGATCATGTTAGAAAGAAATACTAGCAGGGACGCTATGGACGTGAAAAATGACAAATACACCGAAAGTTGATGATTTAGCTAACATCGTGTATCCCGATTCTTAGTCACTGACTGGATAAGTAATTGTTGCTGCAAAAACTATAGCAACTATCAGTGCAACTAATATAAAGCGGGAGTTTGAAGTGTCTTTCATATACTTTTCGATCTCTAACTTCAAATCTTAATGCTCTATTGTAAAAATCATACTTGGTGTTTCTCCTTTTGTTTTTTGTGCCCTAAGAGTAGGATCAGTAACAAAACGTCATGTTTCCTAAACCACATAAAAAATAAATAGTATATAAGTTTTCAGTTTGTTTTGTTTATAGACGTTAATGTACAAAATTGCATTACATACCTCGTACCATTGCAATTCTTGTTGCATTTGCAACGCTGCGCCAAGGAGTATGCTCATTTTCTGTAGGGGCCTAAGCGTACAGTGTAAGATAGTTTCTAATGAATCATCACACAAATTTGTGTCCTATCTAAAGTTGCCGGATTTATACAACAAATTAAATGTAATCATCTATCTGAATAATATTTTGGCCCTTTCATTTGTGAAATACACCTATTCATTTGTGAAATACACCAAAAGGGGAATATTTATATCATCTTTTGTACTAAGATTTAGTGCAATTCAGGATGGATAGACATGGTTGTCATTTGGTTCAGGATTTTATTCTCAAAGCAAGTGAACAAGGGGTGATGGGATTGTGACTGAGTTTAGGGTTCATGGTCCATTTATTTTTTAGGGAACATTTTTCTTTGTCCACGAATTTTGTCAAACTCTCATCTTAGGTCCATGAATTTTTAAAATATCATTTGAGGTCTATCAACTATGAGTTAATATCAATCGAAATATTTTTTTTTACTATTTCCAAGTTTTTCTGGACGAAAATACCCTCAATACCTTGAAGGGTATATATTTTTAATAAACTTATCAGATACTCGTATTTCTTTTATAAATATCTACATTTCTTAAAACCAGTAACCACACCAAATGTGACTCCTATTATGAGACGGATGGAGGATACAATAAAAGTCTGAAAATGAGGTAGGCGTACTTTAAAGATCACCTATATAACTCACTCAAAAAAAATTCGAATCACTAGTCCAGAGGCATATCATACTTCCAATAACCTAATTATATTGGAGAATTCGAATTTGCTACGAAAAATTTGGGTAATAGTTAAATATAAGTAACTTTAATTTTCAATACTAGTCCAAATCTTGAGATTCTAGAAGCAATTAAGTATATTACATCAAAGCATACTGCTTATGAGTATATTACAAGTCTCCATAGTTTGAAAACTTCATTATTGAAAAGCTAATTAATAAGCAAAGTTTATTTATTTTCTTTTTTACTAGGAAAATTTATACAACCATGGCAAAGCGTCCATCCACCCTTCAACGTATCTTATGCTTTAAGGCTCAGCTTAGTGTTACTGTGCATGCCCATTTAACAACTATTTTAGCAATATTCACACATAATGGAAAATATCATGTTACTTACTTTACTTACATACAAAGAAAAATAGCTCAAATGTGTTTATTATTCATAAAGATGCTTCCCATTTGAGTATGCTTCGTATATGCAATCAAATTATACACAATCCAAAATATAGAAACGTCAATCTTATGCTATCTAAATGCAAATGGATTCCTCTCCCAAAGAGCTAAAACACAACCTTGTCTTATCTGATCCAAAACTAAAATTAAGACCAGAATCACTATGGTTTGATGAACTGCTTGTCGATGGAAACGAGAAAACGATACTTGGTGCCCACTTGTTGGTGCCAAAACTGTAGGAAGGAATGCTAGGTGTACTGCCTGCCTGGTTGTGACGTTAAATTTGCTGAAGAAGATGGCACGATAGAAGGTGTTGGCGGTTCTGAGAGCATACTGGTGACCGGAGGAAGCAGAAACAGGTAAAGTGAACCCCAGTCCATTGTCCGAGAAAGCTGCACGTAGTTCAGACCTGCTGGTAGAAGTAAACAGCAATCACGGCTTTGTCCCATGACTCTTCACAACTTCTGCCTCGGTTGTTTTGTTTGCGTCCTTACTTATAAGAGGAGGAGAAAACTGAGAATCTGTCTCGGTCTGTCTATGATTAGTTGTGGCAAGGGCATTCTGCAACAAAAAGGTGTCCATCATTAACTGGTGGAGTTACATTCAAGCAAAATAGGAGTCCAGAGTAAAATCTAGAAGACTTGGTTACTTATATACTAGCAAATATGTTCAGTTCAGTGTGTTGGAATCTTTCATTGAATGATATTTAGGTTACTAATAATCACATTCACTACTCAAGTCACAGCAAACATCTTAGGTAGTAAGGAAAAACTGAATTAAATACCAAGAAATACTGAAATACTAAGAAACAAGAACTTGCAGAGCATAGAGAAGTAACAGATAAAGAGAGTAATTCCAATGCCGTTACCAACTTCAGTTCTGCTTCCTTCTGTATGGGGGTGGGCTTGTTTCGATCGAGGAATTCCAATGCTTTCCTAGCTGAATTTGGGCTTGACATATCTATCTCAGAGGGGCGTGACACATTCATTCCTGACCCGTACTTTAGATACACTACTAGTTTCACCTGGCACGATATTCTTTTCTGCAGTAGTTAAGACACTTGCAAATTCTTGGCTTATTGGCGCTTTAGGAGGAATTTGTGTAGGCAAACTCAGGAAAACAGATCCTCATGGACGGACTTCAGAAGCAAACTATTCCTGATACGACGAATAGGGCTCACAGAACCATAGGCATCAATATTACCTGAAACTTGAAAGTCATTTAATTCATTATATGCTAAAACCACAGGTTTAAAACATTTTATTGGCCACCTCGATGAATCTTGCCATGCACACTGATTATGTGATGAAAAATTCCCTTGGAACTATGTGTAAAACAGCCTCGAATTCAGTATCAAACCATCAAATGCGTGATTTCCTCCCTGCAGTGTAACAGACAAATCAGATGCAATTTTTGAGTTATTGAGAAGAAATAAATATGTTTCCAAAATAACTGGCAGTAACACCAACAATGCATTTCAAGAAATTTAAATGGACTCTGAGGGGATTTGTTTAGCCGAGTCGAGCATCTAAGTTCCACCACACACCAATTGCACTGGTAAGTAAAACAGCCACGCGAGCAGACCAAGATCAGCAAGAATGGAAAATAAGCTTCACAGCCTTGGCGGTGACATCACTAGCATTTCCGATGCCCAAAAATTTATGTGATCACACAAAAGTATTTCAGATTGGCGATTCTGCTTCAATGAGAGACAAGCAAGTACAACTACATGAAACGAAACCAGAAATCGGTTGTCCAAAATGAAAAAAGACTTGGCTGAAGATAAGCCAAAAAGTACCCCATGTTGAAGATTCAAATGTGCTCAAAACTGAAATGAACGCTTTTGTCCAATCCATTTTCCCTCATAAAGTATACAATGTTGAAAGATGGAAATGGTAATGCAGAATTATCTGAAGATTAATTTGATTAATCTATACTACTTATTAAGTTAATCAATATCTCTGTGCACATTACTATGTTGGCAATTCTCATTCTTATAATGACACAAAGTGTTGCCTTTAATCGTGGACGTGGGCGCGCCACGTTCGTGGCCTGGCCGCGGCCCTCCTATAGTGCCGGCCACGAGCCGCGGCTCCCCTTTTCCGATTTTTTTTTTTTTTTTTATAATTTCTTCTACAAATATACCCATTTTCCCCCAATTTTTTACACCATTCCAATCTCCACTCTTTTCATTTTATCACCAATTATACTTTTGAAAAATGAGTTCCGGCGATGAGTTCCAAGTCCACTATAGTAGGAAACATGGGCATTGGTGGTCCGACCATGTATAGTGGACACCCTAATCCCACTCAAAATTGAAATTTGGTAAAGATTTGAGTCACTTTATTTTTTGTTTTGCTTTTAATTCCATAATTACTATTGTAATACTGTGATTAGAAGAGAATGAGAGATACATATTCGAAAGAAATTTTCTCAAAAATTGCATTTATATAACTTTGCTAGGACTACTTTACTAGTCACTATGAATTAAAGTTATTTTCATAGTTACTCCATTAGGGAAGTGATCAATTACTAACTCATCATTTAATTGCTAACTACAACTAATTTAAGGCCATAGGATTTTAGAAAATGTGTGGTCTGCAATTTGTCACGTGTAATTTTCGTTTTTATTAATAAAATAAAAAAGATAAAAAAAAAACGCCAAATTAGGGTTTTAGATGAAAATGTCAATATAGTGTTTCGGAAATATCAACACAATGCTTTGAGAATGTCAACACGATGCTTTAAGAATGTTAACCCATTGCGAGTGTTATATTGCTAACTCAATACCTAATTGCTAACTACAACTAAATAATAGCCATTAGATATTCAAATTAAGGGCCTAGATCATCAACCAATAAATATCAATACGATCAACAAAAAACGTCAATAAAGCCATATGATTAATTCCATAAAATATCAATAGGGGTATTAATGTCAATTAACTACATGTTTAGTTATAACTAACTTTTAAAAGAAATCCCAAAACTTTAAATTCATATAACATATATCAAATTAAAGATAATTTTATAAGGATTCCAACGATATCATATATGCATATGTTCCGACGTCAAAATTTGAAAAAAAATCGAAAATTTTTCAATTTTTTCGTAAAGCAGAAATGTCAACATACTATATAAAATATGTCAATATAATACATGTAGAATGTCAATATAAGCAATGGGTTAACATTTTTAAAGCATCGTGTTGACATTCTCAAAGCATTGTGTTGATATTTCCGAAACACTATATTGACATTTTTATCTAAAACCCTAATTTGGCGTTTGGCTTTTTTTTTTTATCTTTTTTTATTTTATTAATAAAAACGAAAATTACACGTGGCAAATTGTAGACCACACGTTTTCTAAAATCCTATGGTCTTAAATTAGTTGTAGTTAGCAATTGATGAGTTAGCAATTGATCACTCCCCATATTATTTATAAAATTACAAACTAAAATTGTTTCCGTCGAAATTGAACTCAATTATACACTAGTTAATTCTATAATTAATTAATTAAAACAATATACTAATGCACTACTACTCACTAAGAATCCAACTTCATCTAGAAACATTATTTTCATTAGGCCATGAGTATAAAACGTCTTTTAAAACCTGTGTTAAACATGCATGATTATTTGGATTAGGCGGATTATAATAATTCTCCACGAATAAATACATCATAAATTGACAATATATTATCACACAAGGTGGATATTATCCATCTATTTAAGCCAGATTGAACTCTTGGTCTCTCGATCTCTCAATAAGAAAAGTCGTGTGGTGCGTCAACTTTACTACTTGAGTTAGACCTCATCGTCAAATACACCATATATATAAGTATATATGTGCATTGTATTTGGAAAGGAAAGCTAAACTCATCTATCAAGGAAAGCATAATTTATATACGACTTGAAATTTTTCTAAAGACATAAGTAAAATATCCGAAAAAGGTATATTGAAAAGTGGCAAACACTACCAAAACATCAGCGCTTTTGCACACAATTATGCGCTCCGTAAATAAAGAAATTTAACTCAGAAATGAGTGCATACTGAGCATAGAATTTTTTCGGTAATCGAGTTCTTGGGACGTTTCCGAGTAATACCTGAAGGGATGGCCGGAAATTTACCAAATATCTACACCATTCATTTTTTTTTATCCAATGAACCATATTTGATCATAGTTATGAATTTAGAGTGTAGTTTCAACCTAACCTTATTATATATACTCCATTGCATGTATAGAAGTAACTCAAAGTATGATCGAAATATTATTCTATAAACCGCGTGCACCTTTGATTATTCCTAAACGATAACATTAAAACAATTGACTTTGGTAGTTCACGATTTATTGTCGACAATTTAGGCAACACTTATCGAATTGGATCGTCTTATCCCGACTCAATGTCCTACTAATAATGTTATTATTCAGTTAGTATTTAGATTGAAATGAAAGGTTATTAACACACCTTACTCAATACTCCTATTTATTATAAAAACTGAAATAACTATATACCTAAAAACCAAACCCAAAACAAAAATCATACTACTAATTAATTACTAGTACTCCTATTAGAGTAATTTATTTATTGAAATATACTTTTCCAATTAAACCAATAACAATATATTGAAATGAAAACTAAACAAAATTGATTGTGAAAAATAGAGTGAAATACTAAAATTAGGATATAGAGGATCCTATGTGAATTTGAGATCTAGTTGGTCTACCATATTCTTTTGGGTAATCACTTTATTGGTGTATTATTCCGTGTAATCTGATCGGTACCCAAATTATTCGAGATGGATTTTATTTCATTTGATGTATATAGCATGTGCAAACAATTTTAAAAAGGGTGCTTTCCAGTTCAACCCATCGAATTTTTGTCCCCACATTGTAAGAATAAAATAATGAGCATATATGCAATGCAACCCACAATTAATTTGATTCTAAAAAAATTCAAACTTATATAATTAATCCTATGTTTATTTGTTTACCAAAATTGGTCAACTTCCCTGTCAAATCCGATGTTAGGTTCCTTTATAAATCATGCTTACACTATTTCTACACATAAGAAACAAAGAAGAAAAACACTCTTGATGTAACGTTGCTTTGAACTCATGTTGTTTTCCTACTATTTATGGATATCCCATGTAGGAGTGTAGGTGGAAAATTTTCTTTGTGAAATCTATATATATTATGCATATGATCATTTCAAACAAAATATCGATACTTTTCAATAATTAAAATAAGTTTTTTATTTTTCTTAAAAAACAGTATTGTTTGATCATTGGAATTTCAGTAAGAACCTAAATTTAACATGCATGAGCAAAGGTCATCTATTTTTTTTTTTTGATGTGTGTAAAATGCACACAAAGCCATTGGCAAGCAAAGTCATCTCATTAGTCATATTTTACTAATGCAATCGTACATCAACATGACAAAACGGTAAAGCACGCCAGCATAATTGTACAATAGTTGTTCATAATTGTACTAGGCAAAATATCTAGCTAGAAGTGGTTAATTATTTAGAAATGATATAGTACTATCAATAACCAATCAAATGTTAGGGCCGAATGATGAGAGAGAAAACAAAGTACACATATATGATGATTTTTAGAGAGTAAGATAGAGTAGTATTTCATTCAATCTCAAGTCATGATACTATTTTTTTAGCATAAGATTTAAAAAATTAGTTAAACATTAAAATGAAGAGAGAATAATTTTTTTTGGTAAAAGAAGAACAAACTAATTATCTTATGACAGAACGAAAGAATTCTAGTACTATTACTCAACTATATTGAGATATCTTGGGACACATTGAAAGAATACAACTTAATTAAGTTGGCAAGAAAAAAACGTATACGACGTCACTTAGTTGTGAGTTGTGACAAGAGGAACAAAGGGCGCAGCTATGACCAATTATGAACCCTAGCTATAGCTAACGACTCACATGATTGACATGGACAAGAAGCAAGCTGCCAACCATCAAATTTTGATCAAGAATTCTGCTGCAAGCACCATCACTTACCATCAATTCTCAGATATATATTCTTCCAATCCATCCATCCATAAATAATGCAATCCCACCAATATTCTACTAATTAAATTTGTTGCATGTGACCAAAAATTAAAAAATGGAAGGCAAAACCAGCAATGACAAATTCAAGCTTGCATATATTCTCCATTTCTTTCTAGGAGCTGGGAATTTGCTGCCATGGAACGCCCTGATCACCGCGGTCGACTACTTCGGCTCCATCTACCCCGGTCGCCACGTGGAGAGGGTCTTCTCCGTCGTCTACATGGGCTCGTCGCTCCTACTTCTCGTCATCCTCTTGAACTGCCGCAAGTGTTTGAGGCTGAGTTTGAGGCTGAGACTCAACTTGGGGTTTTCAATGTTTCTTGTCTCACTAATGGCTACTCCTGTGATGAATTGGACATTCCCCAAAATGATGAGCTCAGCAGCCTCTTATTATGTGGTGGTTGTCACAGTCTTCATCTGTGGATTTGCCGATGGCTTGATCGGTGGTAGCTTGATCGGAGCTGCGGCCAACCTCCCCAAGCACTACATGCAGGCTGTCTTCGCCGGCACCGCCTCCTCCGGTATGTGTATGTGTATCTGTCCGATTGGAGTTATCTGACCTGAAATAAACAAAAATGCGTGTTCTGATCATGTTTTATCTTATCTATTTTTTTACACCAAACGGCCCCTTAGTGTATAATTGCAATGTGTGGAACAAAGTTCAAACTTTGAGATATAAATGCAAATTATTTTAATGTAATTAGGGCTAATAGCCTAAAACTACATTAATTTAGTGGTGAAAAAATATTCTCTCCTAGTCCACCAATAAACGTCACATTTTGACATTTTCATCCCCACCAATAAATATCTCATTTGTTTTTTTACTACTTTTGGTAATTAGATCTATATTCTAGTAATTTTATTTCACTCATATTTCATTATAGGACCCACAATCTACTAACCATTTTCATTCATTCTTCACTATATTTCTCAAAATCCGTGTCCAGTCAAATTGGTGGACGGAAGGAGTATGAACTTTTAGTGTTCAATCAATTTTTTTATGAAATCATATTTTTTTTGTTAATTAAATCCAAGGTGACGTATCGAAATGTGTAATAATATCCGTTTTAGGTGTATTGATAACGATATTGAGGGTGATAACAAAAGCGTCACTTCCTCAAACACCACAAGGCCTAAAAACGAGTGCAGAATTCTACTTCGTCGTGAGCTCTGCAGCCCTAATTTTATGCATCATCAGCTGCAATCTCCTCTTCAAATTGCCGGTAATGCAGCATCACTATCGGAATTTCCGAGAAATTTTACCGGTCAACAGCTGCTCCAAGCTCAGATTACGGGAAACTTTCAGTAAAATTAGGTTTCCGGCGTTGGGGATGGTGATGATCTACACGGTGACGCTGTCGATTTTCCCGGGTTTTTTAGCGGAGAACATTAAATCGGAGGTGCTCAAGGATTGGTACCCGATCGCGCTGATCGCGACGTACAATTTGGCGGATTTCGTGGGGAAGGCGGCGACGGCGGTGTATCTGATGGAGGGGATCGGGGCGGCGGCGTGGTGGTGCGTGGCGAGGCTGGCGCTGTACCCGCTGTTTGTAGGGTGTTTCCGGGGGCCGGAGTGGCTGAGGACGGAGGCGCCGGTGGTGGTGCTGACGTTGGTGCTGGGCTTAAGTAATGGCTACCTTACTAGCGTGCTGATGATCCTGGCGCCGAAGACGGTGCCGGAGGAGGAGGCGGAGGTGGCCGCCATTGTTATGGCGGTGATGCTGGCGGTGGGGCTAGTGGCGGGGTCGGTCATTGCCTGGTTTTGGATCATTTGAAATTTAACGCTGTTATGTCCAAATTTGTGTCAAATTATTTTAGTAGCCACATTGAACCAACATACGTGCATATTTAATTAACATAAAAATTTTAAGTTAAAATTAAAAATAACGCCAATGTCACATTTCTGATTTAAAAACTACTCCCTTTGTTATTTATAATTGTCACCAAGTTTAATTTAAGAAATATAATAAAAAATGAGTTAAAAAAATTAGTGGCATATGAGTCGTACTTTTATATACCCCCTCCGTCCGCGAATAGGAGTCCCGTTTTTCTATTTTGGTCCATCCGCAAATAGGAGTCTCGATTCATAATTACCATAAATGGTAAAGAAACTCCACATTCCACTCACATATCATTTAAAACTAATACTCCTATATACAAGTGTGATTCCACTAACTTTCTTCCACCCATTTTTCTTAACATTTCTTAAAATCTATGCCGGAAGGAATGAGACCCTTATTCGCGGACGGAAGTAATATTAGTTTTATAATAAAATGTAAGTAAGATAAGTTAGTAGAATGTGAGATACACTACAAAAAATTGTAGTAAAAATGAAAAGTTACAAATAATTAAGAAATGACGAAAATGAAAATAAGCGATCAATTTTCAAAGATAGATGGAGTAATAGTGGTAAATAAAAATATTGGTACAGGCTGATTTTGGGCCAGATTTGACTGGATTGCACGTTTGCACGCACAAGAGTGCGGCCCATTTACACATATGCTCATCTTTTTCTACTTGAGTGAACAATTAAATCTGTCAACTAATAACAGGTTAGTTTATAGTACTAGAATTTATATTTTATAATTTGACGAGAGTATCAATGATCTTTTAATGCCAGTTTTATTGGTAAAAAATATCACATAAATATGAACTAAATTGGAAATAGTTGAACAATACAACTTAAACAAATCCTTAATTCAATATGTATACTTCATTTGGGACCTATAACTATTTAGATTACAATAACAATCTCATTCACATAAATTACACGTGTTAGCATATATTTTACAAATACGGTTACAAAATTGAAGTGCAAAATATTACCAGTATATTGCATTTAGAAAGAAAAATCACAGAAAAGAGGGATAAAAGAGCAAAGAGTTAGAGAATTAGACAGGATTAAGAAAGAGTCTATTGTTGGTATTCAATTTCATCCTCGGCATCCCAAAGAAATCGAGCATATGAAGCCATAACATAGCTGCACATAGTCGAATTCCATATATTATTAGATATTATAAATAAGCTTTCAGATGTGTCATCTTTAACTTAAATATACGTATAAGGGCCCGTCTGGTAGCCCAATAAATATTAACACTTGCCCAATGAAAATGGTATTTCTTAACTAGGCTGTTAGAACTGACCACTGTTTGGTTCAGCCCAAACATGGTGATTGGGCTTTATTCTATGGTTTGGTTGAATCAGGGAGTTTGGGAAACGAAAACCAATGTCTCAAAATTACCCTCCCACAGTTGAGGACAGAAATTGGCGGCGATGCCATCAGATTTTCTACTAAATTAGGTGGTAAATTGGTTCGGATTCCCGCCATTACTCTCCAAACCCCCATTATTAAGCCTGAATAGGTTAACTTAACCAAGAGATTGTTACTCCACTCCATAGTAGCGACAACACCGCTGTCAGCATCAACGTGATATCTCATCACCAAGGTTAGTGAAACAGCAAGGTTAATGTTGAACTGTGTTAACGTTTGTACTGTGTATGCGTTCGGCATTAATGAACTCAAGTTCCGTTGCAGCCATGACGTCGAAGGGAAAGGGGAAGGTGATGAAGCTCAGGACCTGAAACTCGAAGGGAAATCAAAATGGAATTAGTGGTGGCTGCCCTAAATGAATACCTCATCACTGATTTGCCAAAAAAATGTATGCATACGTTAGGCAGATTACACAATAGAGAGCAAAAACTAAACATCAACATTGGATTTTGATTCAAAACAATCCAAATATGGATCAACAAATACACGGTCCTCTCTCTAAACCCCACATATGACGAGGATTCAGACCAGCCCATCCGATGGAGCTCAAACAAATGAAATTAAGCATTGCAGACGGTGAAAGAGCTGAACCGGGGAGGAAATAGTTAATATTTGGGTGAATTTACACTAAGCCATGCTAAAATCAACAACAGAACTACACACACTGCAAACTATGAACACAATTTTAACAGTTTGACATTGCAAATATGGCATTTCCGCCTTGCATAACAGTCGGCCACAAATTTAGAGTCAAAATTGAAACTCTATCAACCCAATTTCAACCATCAACACCAAGTGCATATTCATAGCTACCAGATCAAAACCAAATACCCATTATTTCGACATACCCAGATGGATAAAGGCCGATAACCCAAGATATGAAAATAGGCGGTCACTCACTAGATGGGATTTTCGTCCGAAATCGACTTTAGGTTAACGACGTCGCCGACCCCTGAAGCTCTGCAAATCCAGGCGGTTCCCCGTGCACCTGCAGCGGTGGACCAAACCAAACCGTCAACCGTCGGAGGGTAATTTGGTATAATTCCTCTCACTATCAGAGTTAACACCACATTCGTGAAAACTATACCACTCCCTCCTCTGATTGTGCTAACGCACCCAAGCCGATAGTAGTCTACACAACCTTGAAACCCGCTGGAATTTTTCCGGGTCGGCCGATTGGAGCGGCTGGTACCAAACGGGAAAAAATCGCGTTTCAAGCCTATTTGGGGCTACCGGACAAGCCCTAAATAAAAAATAATAGATTAGTTACCAATTGTCCGGCGCCGCTCTGCATCTCTATGGAGGAGCCAAATTAGATGAGCATATAATGACAAAGCATTTCCACAACTTGGGTCTGCCAATATTGCCCTTGCACAATGCAATTCTCCTCGAACCTGTTAATTATTAACAAAAAATTACTAGCCTTAAATATTAAATAATATATAAAGCCTGTTAAAAATATACCTTACCTAAATTCTTAACTTATACTTATAATGCTTAAATGTTGTATAATATTTTTGTAAAATAAGATTTTAAATCATTTACAAAATTAGTCAATTAAGTAGTATTTTATTTGTAATGATCTTATAACCCTTAGTAAGGAAAGATAGAAAAGAAAGAAGATATAGTTGATGTACCTCTTTCAAAAATGTAGCATTTGAATTCATGGGATCGGCCTTAATCAAGTCCTCATAATACACATCCATACTAGTATGATTGGCGTCATCTCCAGCTCTGCCACCCGATCCGACACTTCCGGCGCCGCTGTCACCAACCTCGAACTCCACGGCCGCCGTGATACGAGTCTGCCGTCAGCTCGCCTTGGAGAGACACCGGTGCAACGGATGGAGGAGAGTGACTTTGATACGGGAGCCAGTGGAAGCGGAGAGCCTGAGAGAACCATAGCGAAGGATCGTTCGCGCCGTCACCGGCGCCCACCGGACCACTTCGCAGACTTCGCCAAGCATTGAGCGTTGGGAGAAAGAGTATTTAGTTAGTTGATTAGCTAATTTATTTAGTGGTTATTTCTATTTAATTCACGTAGTATTTTGAACTTTTAATTGTAATTTCAATTATTTAGCGTCGAGCGATTTATAAGCTCCTTTCCGGGTTTTCTTTGTTGATTCTTTCCCGGATCGTAGGTCGAATCAACCCTAGGGTCCTAGATATAAATAGGCGTGTATTTTATTTCAACCTTCAGGAAATAGAATATTTTTCACGCAAAGTTTCAGTCTTCTTCTTCCAAACCCTAAATTCGAACGTGTGCGATCGTCGGGCAAAGCTCCCGCGACTTCACGGAGAAATTAATCGCAGTTGAGGAGATTATCCTTAACACGCCGCTGCTTTTCTACATCCCGTTTCGTCTCCATCCTCAACCGGAACAAAAAATGTATGATTAGTTGGAGACTCGGTTAGATTTTTGGAGATTTTGTCAATACGATTGTGGTCAAACGACATGGAATAAGATCTTGCCAATGGTTTGGGAATCCATGAGTTCAACACAGGTATTGAAGAGCTTCTCACAAGCATTATGGAAATTGGAAAGATAGAGAGAGAGCTGAACTGAATATGTCGCAAGTGAGGTTTTTTATCATAATATAATTGTCACAACCGCACTTGCTAAGGATAGCCTAGTCGGGGAACCGTGACTCGGGGCGGGGGTATAAGAAGCGGGGAAAGAAATAGGGAAAAACAAAATCAAACATTGGTTGCGAGACATGACTAATCAAGTGCTGATACATAGAAGGAAAGATACTCGATCATGAAACTCGAGTAATCGTTTGTAAAAATTTCAATACACCAGAGTTTTGAACAAAATAGACTTGAGTCTTTTAAGATGCACAACGGAAGCAAATGAACACGGTTCTATGTATGGAGACATGAACCTCCGAGAATCCTAATCTGACTGAATTAAATGTATTGTCTCAATAGCACTTCCTCCACCACTTCGCTGCTCAACCTGCACATTTAGAAATATATGCAGGGCTGAGTACAAAAGTACTCAGTGAACACATTGCCGAAAAATACAAATATACATTTGAAAATATTGTCAAGCCACTATCACAGTAACACTCATGGGTTTTATTAAAAAGACCCGAGCTTACTAAAAATCATTTTTCGACTGCAGTCCATTCTCTTTCTGTATTTTGCCATATCTGATCATCTTGTGCCGTAGAGATGGTGGTCTCTCACGGTCACATTAACAATTTTGTGCCGTAGAGATGGTGTTCTCTCACGGTCACATCAACATTCTTGTGCCGGGAAGGTGGCCACCTTCCTCAGTCACCAGACCTGCCCTCTAGCCATAGGTTTCCTGTGTACACTAGCCCGAGTAGGGACACCACCCTCACTTGGACCCGAATTCGATTCACATATCATCATTCACAACTCACTTGGCCTCACGCCAAAACAGATAGGCATTATACACAAAACATTTTGGCAAGACAACATCATTTAAAACAACGAACATATGTTCGAGTTTTTCATAAAATATCACTTCAAAAATAATTTGCATTTTTATCCACATTAGTATGTAGGATAGAAAAGTTCACCTTGTTTTTGCTTCCCAGGATTTTCGCAAATAATTCTCTGTTTCTGAAAGTTATCTTCCTGTATGTTCTTCCTTTTTGGAAACAAAATACAAGCTAAATTTCAGCTTCAAGAATATATATATATATATATATATATATATATATATAGGGTTTTGATCTATGAAGACCAGATTTAAATACAGAAACGCAGAACGCGGTCATACGTAGGACATTTTTAGGTCATAGTTAGTTTATTTTTAGGTCATGCTAACAAAGCATGACCTAAAATGATCTTAACATGACATAAACTCAAATCTTATAATATGACCTAAAACTGCTTAATTATGACCTTCCGTATTTTTGGTTAATTATTGACCATTAGATCATCTAATCCTAGGGTCAAGATTTGGGCTGCATTTCTTGATTTAAGCACATACTTGTTTTGATCACTCCCCTATATATATATATATATATATATATATATATATATATATATAGGATTTTGATCAAAACAAGAATGACCTTAAATAAAGAAATACAGACCATTTACTGTCCATAGGATTAGCCGATCTCATCTTAAGATTAGAATATCTAATGGTTAGATTAATTTCTCAGATATTATTAATTTAATCACTAATAATCCTAAAAGGTTACTTATGTCAATCTATGATTTCGTTGGTTATGGAAAATCCTATAATGTTGCATATTCTTCTTTCCACTAACTAATCATCAGCCTGAGTGATATGAGTTACCAATCCATAATTTCATCTTCTTCATATCTTCCATATTCTTCAAACGATCTTCCATTCATCTTCCATTTTACTTAAGTTCCATGGAGATTTATTATTCTTGAGAAATTAGTTTCCAGATTTATCGATGACCCAAAGTTGCATTTTTATGACATAAATTGATCCTGGGTGATACTCACATTGACGTATTTGAATATCGTTTTCCTGTTATACCTATGCATTCTGTAATGACTCGAAAATACAATTAGTATGACACAAACTGACAACAATATGACATTGTGGAGTAATTCTCACAATCACTTTAAGTTGCATTTTCTATGAATAAATTTATCCCGAGTGTACTCATACTGACTTATTGATTCATTATTCGCACACCACACACAAACATGACATGTTTGATTATTTTTACGTTTCTCTCTCTTTTTTTGCTAACATGAGCATAACTTGCATACAGTATGACACAACAAGAGTTTGTTTGTAACTAAAAAATGAGTCGTATTCATATATAAATTGAAGAAACAATAACATCTGATGTCATTTCTAAAACATCATCCAAATATGTAAAGCTAAACTGTTTAAACATCCTTAATTTAAATCGGTGGTAAACTAAAAAAAATGAAACAGAGTTTCAGTCTTTTAAGTTATGAAATAACAACTGCTTAATCTGTAGTTTGCTATCATCTTTTCAACATCGAACTTCGCGTTGTTACTATCCTTTTCATAATGTTTGGATGCCGCAAAAAGGCGCTATGATTATTTTTCACTACCATCAACACACGATAACACACCCTTCTTTCTAATTGATAGTCCACAATTCCATTCGCCCTCTCTGTCCACCATCTGCAGCTGCATTATTAGTTTTCTTTTGCAACTGAGCTGCATCAACATTCTCTACCACTGTACCTGTACGGTTAAAAGAGGTCATTTTTAGTCTGGTTTTAGGGCATAATAGTAAGCATGACCTAAAATAATCTAAATATGACCTAGACCAAGCTAACAATTTTTATGTCATGCGTAACATAATTTCAAGCGATATATCTTCAATAACCAACATAAAATAAACAATTATATGAACTTTTGCCCTAATTTTATCGTTTTTATGTCAGAAAAATTGGATTCCAAATTAGGGATTAAGCAAAACTCCATAACAGCTTTTACGTCATTAAGAACACAATTTCATGTCATTTTTTCATCACAACTGTAACTCCTGTTATAAAGGCAACGAAGTTTACAAAATCAAGACCAAAATTCAAACAGGGATTATGCTATATTCAAAAAGACATGTTTAATGTCATGTGTACCATATACATATGTCATTCTAAGGGATTTTGCTTCAGAAAAATGAGATTTGAAATTAACAGGTTTAATGTCATGCATAACACATTTCAAGTCATTGATCTTCAATGGCGAACATAAAATAAACAATTATATGAACTTTTGCCCTAATTTTATCGTTTTAATGTCAGAAAAATTGGATTCCAAATTAGGGATTTAGCAAAAGTCCATGTCCCAGCACAATTTATGTGAGAACAAACTGAATTATCCTAACATGAGCTCCCCAATTCAATGGCTGCAACAATTTTGTCATCACATGCCTTCTTTATTCTTTCCCGTAAGACTTTGATAAACTTGTTCAAAACCAAAAAAACATATAATGGCACAAAATATAGCAATTTTGTGCCACAGTGAAGAAAAACGTAATTTTCATAAACCCTTACTTACCTTTCCCGACCTTCCTCGCTGTTCCGGATGCCCTTGTATCCACCATTGTCGACAATTCATTTGTCTTGAGCAAAATCCCTAATTTCTTCTAGAGAGATTTTTGAACAAATGAATGAAAATTTTCACTCTCTCACTTCTTCACTGGCGTGGGGGAAATGAAGAGCTATATTCTTGTGTGGATTAATATTCACTCCCATTAAATTCGCCCACTAATAACGGAAGCAATGGTTCCACTAATGTGGACTCCCGAAAATACCCTTCGTATGACCCAATTTGCACTTGTCATGACATAAAAGAAACAATTTATAAAACAAATCGTGGCCCTTATATAATAAATCTAACGGATGATAATTGGGCTGAATTTCGGTACTTAAGGGCTTCCTTTGATAGATTAAAACCCTATATATATATATATATGGATATATCAATATAATATATTGGGAGATGATCAAAATAAGAATGCATTTAAATCCAGAAATGCAGCCCAAATCTTGGCCCTAGGATTAGATGATCTAATGGTCAATAATTAACCCAAAATACGGAAGGTCATAATTAAGTAGTTTTAGGTCATATTATAAGGTTTGGGCTTATGTCATGTTAAGATCATTTTAGGTCATTCTTTGTTAGCATGACCTAAAAATAAACTAACTATGACCTAAAAATGCCCTACGTATGACTTTGTTCTGCGTTTCTGTATTTAAATCTGGTCTTCATAGATCAAAACCCTATATATATATATATATATATATAATTAGGGATGTATTCAAATTAATGTATATAAAACTGTTGAAAAGGAGAACTAATTACATCCATTGATTAGGAGCGATCTTATGGTTGATATGGAAGCCACTTGGAATAGAATAAATTAATAAAAAAAATTAAAAAGGGCATAAAAGGAAGATTACATATTGGGCGTTATTTTCATTTCCTAATTACACGCCTATTGTGTATTAAATTAATCATTGGAAGTTATTTTCATTCCCTAAATAAACACCTAATATATTAAATTAATCATCAACTCCTTGATTCACGAATCTTATATTTGATATGTTCTTTGACTATTAAATTAATTCACGATTCATGATTAAATTAATCATTGGAGTATTATCTAAAAATGAACATATTTATACTATGTTGCAATTATGTTCCCTGACTAAGAATATGAATTCGATTTGTTTTCGATGTACATTGAATAAGTGAGTAATGTACTTATATAACATTATCAAGTTGGTACTACACCCTAACCTATGGATTACTAAACCCTTGGAGAATGAATTAAACTTACGTTCTCCTAGGGGTTTAGCAATCCATAGGGCTAGGGTATATAATACCACCACATGAATTGAATTTCGTTTTTTTTTTTTATGTATTTATAGGATTTCCTACAGTAAATAATGTACGAAAATTAACATTTAATGTAAATGCATCATACTAAATGATGTACCTATCTAAGAATTTAATGTTTGGTGGGAGTTGAAGCCATACCCTTTGGGTTTAGCGATCCAAGTGGCTAGGTTGTAGTACTCACTCACAAAATGAAATCATCATCTAGGGTAGGGAGTTTGAATCATTCCCCTAGGGGTTTAACAATCCATAGAGCTAGGGTATAGTAGCACCACATGCATTGAATTTCGTTTTTCATATGTATTTAGGATTTCCTACGGTAAATAATGTACGAAAATTGGCCTTTAATGTGAATGCAAAATCATAAATGATGTACCTATTTAAGGATTTAATGTTTGGTGAGAGTTGAATCCATACCCTTTGGGTTTAGCGATCCATGTGGCTAGGTTGTAGTACCCACTCACAAAATGAAATCATCACCAAGGGTAAGGAGTTTGAATCATTCCCCTAGGGGTTTAGCAATCCACAGGGCTAGGGTATAGTAGCACCACATGCATTGAATTTCGTTTTTTATATGTATTTAGGATTTCCTACCGTAAATAATGTACCTAAAAATTGGCCTTAAATGTAAATGAATAATTCTAAGTGATACCTATCTAAGGATGTAATGTTTAGTGGGAGCTTACATACCATTTGGGTTTAACGATCCATGTGGCTAGGTTATAGTACTTACTCACAAATGAAATCACCACCAAGGGTAAAAGAGTTCAATCATTCCTTAGGTTTAGCAATCCATACGGCTAGGGCATAGTGCCACCACATGTATTGAATTTCGTTTTGTATTTGTATTTAGGATTTCATACAAGAAATAATGTACGAATATAATCTTATAATGTATATGCCTAACAAGAATAATGTATGAATGTAGTAGTTTAATGTATATTTTATCTGTCAATTTGGTTTCCCTGGCCATTTGGTAATGTACATATTTATGATTTTAATGTACAAAGCTTACATTAGTAGCAAATAATGTAACAATTAACTCGAATAATGTAACCTAATAAGTGTAAGAATGCAAATGAGACTACTACACAAAACAATAAATGTGATACCAAAACTGCCCTTTAATGTACGAAACCACCAACTTAATGTACCGCGTGAATTTTAATTTCAGCCAAGATTTGTTGATCCAAGGGATTAAATTAGACCTATGTTTTATACTAGAGGGTGATAAGGAGGGTAATGCATCCCTATATATATATATAATAACTTTATGATGAGAATTGATATGCTGCGGGATACATGTTGTGGACTTGGTGAGCGACTATGACGTGGCAATATCACCATTCAATTTTTTCTCTTTCCTTTCCTCTCTCCCCTCTTCTCTCTCTCATCGTCTCCTCTCCCTCTCTCCTCTGCAATACCCTCTCTCCTCTCTCATCGTCTCCTCTCCCTCTCTCCATTGCAATACCCTCTCTCCTTCTCTTTCATCCTCTCTATTTTCTGATCTAATTGAGGGTGAAAAAATTTAAGAGCATACCACAAAGAGGCCGCAATCTGTCTTGAGAGAGAAGAATTCAAGAGAAGTCTCGCCGCCACTCTCAAAAGGTCTAATTTTGTCATTCCTTCTCGAGTACTTGATGGAATTATCCTTCTTCAAATGATGAATTTCTGTTAACACTGAATTCAAAACACTGCTCGTTTTAGTTCCGTGAAGTATAAGCGTCTTCTTCCCCGTTTCCACCTGCAACGATTCAATTTGATTCAGCAAACCGAAAGTTATAGTTACATCATACAGAGCTTCATATGAAGAAGAAATTCAGAGACGTTAGTTTGGGGGTGTCTCGAGTTTGGGGGTGCGTTTATCAAGCTCTCTCTTGATTCTGCCATTTTTTTGTTCTCATCATTGCTCTTGTAATTTGGAGAGCAATACACCAAATTCTTCAGAGTGATTGCGTTTCGGATTCAACACTGAGATTTAATCGGGAGTGAGAGTTAGAGAGGATGAAAGAGAAGGAGAGAGGAAATTGCAGAGGAGAGAGGGAGAGAAGACGATGAGAGGCAGGAGAGAGGAAAGGAAAGAGAAAAAATTGAATGGTGATGTTGCCACGTCATAGTCGCTCACCAAGTCCGCAGCATGTATCCCGTAGCATATCAATTCTCACTTTATGATATGCATCTTATTATATGGTTCTCCTTCTTTAAGCCTTACTCTTCTATTAGGTTTTTATGACTCTCTCTAGAAATTCATTTTCACATCATTTCATTATAATTCTGGGATTTAATTAGAAGTCTTAAACAACTAATTAAAGAGAAAATTTATTTATTTACTTCCAGAGATTTTATCTTCTATCAAATTATTTTGGTCCTGACAAAATAATTTAAATTAGCCTAAACAAAACATGGATCAATTTATAAATCAAGAGCTAAATGGGCCAATTAATATATCAAGATGAAATTATCGGCAGTGGGCTAAAGGGATACTTCTTACACTAATTCAAATTGAGAAGAATTAATTAGAAATTAGCCCAATTATATATATATATACTCCTTACGTCTCTTTCCCTTTCTCCCTCAACTCTCTCTCTATTTCTTCTCCCCCTCGCCTCTCTCTCTCAAATCTGTCGCCGCCGCTGCACGGGCGGCGATTCCCCGGCCTCCCCACGCCTCCACGGCCGCTGCCTCATCGCCGACTCCTGAGAGGTAAATTAGGGAAATTCTATCCTATTTCTTTCTGTGTAATTTCTAAAGATTTAATCTTTGATTTAAAGTTTAGGTGTTTCAAACTTGTAGATTTTTGAAGGTGGGTGAAATCAGTGATGCATCAGGCTGTGGGGCTGCTACTGTCGTCGATAGGGTGCCGAAGATTAGTCGCCGGAGTCCCGACAGATTTATAATCTCGAGACAAGTTCTTATTTTGTGAAGAATTGTTATTCTTGATCTACATGCTTATATGCAAATGTTGAGAAAAGGAAAAGTGCTTGGAGTTTACCTTCATTACGTGGGAAAATGTGTTGTTGGATTGTGGGACTTGACCCTGTAATTGTTTGCAACTCTCCCACTTTTCTTACTCCTTATCTCTCCTTTGGATGGTTGAAAGTTTTGGAGTGAGTTCCTATTGTTTTGTAAGTGATGCTGGAAAAAGAAAAGCTCGTTCCCATATATATGCATTTACCTTGCCTAGCTTAGCTTGTACATATCTCTGATTTTGATATGCTTACATCTTTAGCAGGGATTTAATATCTTACTTGGCATAATCTGCTCCCTCATTCTCCTGAACAAATCTTGCAATGAGATTATGCATTAAATGTCTACTATCCACTTGCACATTACTTTATCTCCTCATAGTATTTTATTTGATAGAGTATGTGAAAGTGATTGAGACCAGAAGGAATTTTGTTTCTATTTATAGGCTAAAATAAATTATGTTGCATTCTTTCTATGAAATCTTTTAAATTAGATTCGTATTGAATGCAAATACTGTATAAGATTGGTGATAGATATGAAGAAGTTACTACTTAGTCCCACTTGCAATTATTATATCTATTTCCTTAAGATTTTATTTGATATGGGAATAAATGATCTCCTTAGTAAATCTTATGGAAAATCTTCTCAAAGATTAGCTTAGATTTCTCAATTTATCTCACCGTAGAATTTGATCTTGGCATTAAGTGCAAGGTCTTATATGATTTCTACAGATTTTCCCATTTTACGCAGGAACATACATTGGCGGAAGTCGGTGACGTGTTGGACTTTGTTGGGATGCTAGCAGTGTTGTCAAACGGGCTGCCCGAGACTTGCACATCTTTCGCTTCCGATTATAATAGGCTAGGCTTTAATTATATTGTAATATTAGACTTGATTCGTGAATCGGGTATTACGACTTTTACTTTAAATTTATTCTTCGGATAGTCATTGAAAATAATTGCTAAATAGCACAAAAGTTTATTAGATGTCTCGTCTATATTTTCTTAACTCAATGTAAGATTCTTTTAAATTTTAGTGCCGCTTTGAAATATCTAATATTCGTTGTATCGTGCTTTTATTTAATGTTGTAAAATCTTTTCAAAGTTTTGGGTCAGTACAATAATTAATCGTACGTACGAGAATAAGAATGAGATTTTGAGTTTGATGAACATGTCTGTTTCAGGTGGTAGCTGTGTCACGTGACATAGGACCCACGCATCCGCCTCCTTCAAATCACCCACTCACGTGACTCCGGTCTCGCCAAATACACACCACTTACTTTTTGTTTTACAAAGCCCATTGTTTATAAAATGCTAAACCTAAACCAGCATTAGAGTGATTGTTTTCACAAAAGTGGATCACAAGATAAATAAAATACAAACAATGCTAAATAATATTCTTTCCATCCGCCATTAAATATTCTATTTTCCTTTTTTCGTCCGTCCACCAATAAATATCTCATTTCACTTTACTATACTTTAGTAAGTAGACCATATATTCAATTATATCATTTCACTCACATTTTATTATAAAATTAATAAAAGTATGCTCTATATTCCACTAACTTTATCTATCCATTTTGCTTTATAAAGTCAAACAATTTTATAAAATTCATGGCAGTCAAATATGAGACATTTAATCATGGACGGATGGAGTATCATTTTTCCTAAATCTAAAATATTCAAGTTATTATAATAGATGGCATGAAGCCATGAACTTTTAAATTTAGAATTTGATGATATCGATCGAGTTGATCCAACGGTGGTAGCAAATGTAAATGTCCAACCAAGCATATAAGTACCTCTATATATCATTGGCCGCACTTTTTGTGTGTTTTTAAATGTTATAGAATAATAATAATAATTGTTACTTGTAGGCCAAACAATATATCAACCGTCCAGATACAACTTGCCTAAAAAGTTTTTTCTCCTTTCCTTTTTGACTTGTGTGGTTTTCATTTTTAGTACTTATACTTTTACCCTTTTATTATATATATTACTCCCTCCATCCCATAAGAATATACACTCTTCCCTTTTTAGTCTATTCCATAAGAATATGTATTTTCTAATTTAAAAAATTCTTTTGTTTCTAATAATGTGAAATTCATTCTTCACTAACATTACTCTAATATTTACTTTTTCTCTCTACCACTCTTATTTTATCAATTTTGCATTAAATCTGTGCCGAACCCAAAATGCATAGTCTTGTGGGACGGATAGAGGAAGTGAGTATAATGTTCCATTGTGTTAAGTAGTCACTCAAAAAAAAGTGATACACGTATGTATGATGTTTTAATATGAGCAGAAAATGAAACTTCCCGAAAGAAAGCCCCTGAATCCTGATGCATCAAATAATATATTGACTTATTTAATTAGCATTAATATGATTTAAGAATTAGTTCTATTTTGATCACAATTCTTGGCAATAAAATTGTAATAAGAAGTATATATACTATACAGGCTTCTTTTTTTTTTTTTTTTATTTTTATTTTTTTATTTTTATCATCATGTAGGTGAAATGCATAGAGTAACCTACTTTTGGTTTTTTATTGTATCATTATTGTGTTCAAATAATAGTCTACCCATGGAAAGGGACTTTCACACATTGGACAAAAAGTTTGAAACTAGCCTCAAATGGGAAATAGCATCAACTTATGAAGAAAAAACCACCACATTCATTAAGATAAATGTCACGCCCAAACACCCCACTCCACCTGAAGTTAAAAAAGAAAGACAGCAAGATAAAATATGATAGCAATAACACTAAATATTTTGGTATTTGATTGGACCACACTAAGACTAAGAGAGGTGGATTAGAAGTATCCAAATAAATTGAAGTATGATCAAATAAGAACCTCAAGAAGCTTTATTATTGCCCAATTGCATTAGCCATAAAGTCTTTAGGCTAATTAAAGGCTCATGTCCATTCAAACCAACCTCCAATTACAACGAGGAAAGTCCATTAATAGGCCCCTCTTTTTGGCATATGCTTGTAATTTGTCACTTTCTGATAATTCACTATTAGATGAGTACTACTCCTACTACTTTATTATAAAATTAAATCATGTATATATTCACTAAAGCTTTGATGTACATGATATTGATTATTGGGATAAACATGATATGAAATTTAAATTGCTTACGAGGCTCCGTTTGGTATGCAGAATTGGAATTGAAATGGAATTGGAATTTTATAGAATTGAATTGGATGATTCCAAATCCTTTGTTTGGTATAATTAAAGAATTGACATAGAATTATAATTCAATTCCAAATTCTTTGTTTGGTATAATTAATGAATTGATATATAATTTTATTATAATTTCAAAACCTTTGTTTGATATTTCAAATAATTGACATTGATTTAGAATTGGTACGCACACACAACATCGAGCAGCAAATAAACTGAAACATCTATAATTAAACCAGAATATGTGAAGTAAACTCCATACAAAGCATTCACACATGTTTGATAAAACTTCCAACTTTGTATTTTCTCCTTAGTCGGAGAATAGTTGGAAAATAAACTGAAAATTCAAATTGCTAATGGTGTGTAAGTATGTGTTAAACATATCCACAAAATGTCCTTCTTAGCCTTAGACATTGAGAAGCCCAGCTTGATTCCTCTTTATCTTAATTTACAAATATAAACTGCTCCATGAAAGTATGTATGAATGTATTCATACTTAACTGCCCCCTCCCCCCAATCCATAATCTCCAGTTTTCCACCATATTCATCATGTTTTGATCATCCTGCCTGATGTGTTTTTGCACCTTGCCCGTCAGCACGATCTTGAGAGAAAAGAATATATATATCTTCCCAATTCTCTATCACAATTTTTCTCCTATAAGGTCCAATTTTTGTATTTGCCTTCAAAACAATAATAAGCATATTTAATCACAATATAAATCATGTATTCGCAACTGTACATCAAGAAATATAACATCAAGAAATATAACATTTCTAATAGGAATGGATTTCATTCTTTGATACCAAAATATATTTGGACACTAAAATTCAGTTGAGCTACTTACTAGAACTAAACTTAAACAGCAAGGGCAGGTTATAGCATTTCAAGTTTCAACCACAAGTAATGATACTCAAACTATTTTAGGCATTTGAACTTGCTAGTTGCTACTATAACTACAACACTTAACATACCAAACAAACTTCACATAATCATTTCTAGTCATATAATGCATGTGAAGGATTCATGATCTCTACAAAACAACTAGAGACAATAATAACAATGCGCTGCTACAAATTAAGTTATAACTAGAGACTCTTATCTTATTGTTCAAAAATCACAAATGATATAAGCAAATAAGTCACCATTAAAGACACCCAAACAAAGTCCAGCACACCAATCAGATTCATTTTATATAATCTGTAATGTAAACTTAAACTCATTTTTTGCACAGAAAAAGAGCAGCAGCAAAGGGATAACAATAACAGAGCAATAGCTACTGCTCTTTAACCATTTCAAAATAAAGCTTGGTAGAGTGCTATACAAATCCTCTATATGCTGCTAGACTAGAAATAGCAAAGAATATTGGTTTGGGAAGATGGTTTTTGGGATTTGTTGGATTAGTGGTGATGGATTTTGTTGGATTAGGACATTGCTTTGGGAAGATGGGTTTTGCAATTTTGCAGTTTCTCGAGGTGAGACGAATGAAAGTGGGAGTGAGTAAGTAACATTACTTTCAAAGCATGTGGCAATCAAATTATAGCTAACAAAACTCTCGAACCCTCAAATCCCCGGCAATTAAACAAATAAACCCTAGCTAACAACTACAATCAATTTGAATAAAAAATTTGAAAGATCTGCAAAAATGGAGATTTAAAAAAATTGACAAAATTGAAACAAAATCAAGCACAACACAGGATGGTATTAAGAAGAACAAATTTTCGATGACAAATAATACCTGATTGG
Organism: Salvia hispanica; assembly: GCF_023119035.1. Classification (NCBI taxonomy): domain Eukaryota; kingdom Viridiplantae; phylum Streptophyta; class Magnoliopsida; order Lamiales; family Lamiaceae; genus Salvia; species Salvia hispanica. The sequence goes on from NC_062969.1 coordinate 13,388,580, forward strand.
TTGTTATGAGATGAAGGAAGCTCTCCAACGAGAGATTAGGGTTCCGTCGCAGAGAGAGAGAGCGTGAATGAGAGAGTGAAATTGGATTGACCCGTTTTCTGTTTTGACCCGGTTAGGATCCGCGAATTTATAATTTGACCCGCAAAATTGAGATGTTGGATTTGGAATTCTTCATCTAAAAGTTTGGAATTGAAATCATGGAATTCAAAATTTTAGAATTACAATTCAATTCCAAATCCACTTTTTTTCTAGTACCAAACAACAAAATTGGAATTGAAGCCTCCAGTTCCAATTCCATGAGTTGAATTCCATGTACCAAACATAGCCTGAGTGGTTTTAATAAAGGTTCAAGATCTAGATCCAAATATTGGCAAGCAACAGTAAAATTATGAACTTGACCATTGGACATGTATTAACGTATAAAGGTTACACAACTACATTATTTAAATTACTATATTTAGTCTTGAAATTTTGTTCTAAGTCTAACATTGATTTTTAAATTGAATTTTTTATGATGGTTCACTTAATTGTAGTCCATATCAAATTATCAACCAATTAAATCTAATATGGGTAAGTTTTCAGTTTCAAATTTTTTCCTTAGCTAGAACTGACACATGAGTAGATTCGTTAGGCTGATTCTGATTTGGCATGTTTTCACTCTTTACGATTAGAAAATAAAAACTAAAACCATCAGTTTAATTTTGATTGGAACCGACTGTTTCGATTAACCATGTATGACTATTCCTAAGGGGATATCAACCAGCTTTCATGAAACAAACTGAATCCTTTTAAGAGTTTATCTTTTAAAAATAAATCAACTAGATTTTCGGTAGCTAGATTTTGGATTTCCTTATTCCAACACCCATCTTCAAATTGAGTATCGATTGTTTCGATACTTAATTTGCAATGATCTTCAATTTAATAAATAACTAGTTTCACATAGCGATGCACAAATTAAGATATTTTAAAACATTAATGTTAGATTATAAATTAATTTGAATGAAATCATAAATAATAGTATCATTATATAAAAATTATAAACAAGAAATGTAATGCTAACTATGAATTACACAACTAAAACATAGTAAACTCGAAATAATTAATAACAAATTATAAAAATTTGGAGTAATTTGATTCACACAAAACATGAATGGGGATTATCTGAAACAACATCATTTGATTAATTTCCGAGAAGTAAAAAATGAATCCACTCACCTCACCAGTAAAATAAGATTCCAATTATAATAACTACAACATTATTTAATGCTCAAATAAACATATCATAATAATTAATATTATATTAGAATCATGCGAAACTATTACATCTTACGAACTATGTCTATGTAAAAATTCTACAATGTAAGATATTTCAAAATATTAAATTTAGATTATAAATTAATTATATGAAATTAGAAACAATATAATTATATGAAATTGTAAATAAAAAATATATTTACTAACTATGAATCATTGACTAAAATATATTAAACTCAAAATAATTAATACTCCCTCCGTCTCACGTTACTTGAGTCACTTCTTTTTCGCACTCGTTTTAAAAAAATAATAATAAACAGTTAAAGTGGAGAAAAAATAAAGTAAAAAAGAGAATACTATAGTTAAGACTCTTCTCTACATTATTCTCTCTCTTACTTTTCTTTCTCTCCACTTTAACTATTTATTATTATTTTTCTAAAACGAGTGCAAAAAAGAAATGACTCAAGTAACATGGGACAGAGGGAGTAATAAATTATAAAATTTTGAGCACTCTGATTCACAATACATGAATGAGGATCATCTGAAACAACATCATTTGGTTAAGTTATGAGAAAAGAAATAATGAATCCACGATAAATCAGACTAATACTAATAATTGCAGAAAAAGATTAAATCCAAACTACAAACGGGACTGGAGTATGCTGGCAATGATGCTACACGGAAATACCACCACATGATTACCCTTCATCCATGGCCTGCCCCTTTACCTAATCTATGACACAGTTTTTGTCGAGAAACGAAAAAAAAACCACCTATAATTTGCATACAAATGTTAAAACGATGCACAATACAATACCGCATAACAATATACCGCCCGATCATGAATAACACACTCTAAATGATAAAATTGGTTTTGGCTCCATGAGTGGTAGCTTTAAAAATATGAATGGAAAGATTTTTTAACCGAATGAATTGAGGAAACTCCTAATCATTGAGCAAGGTATGGAATGGTTCCATGGTGTCAACCTTGTAATAAGGGACATTACTTTTGAGGAGGAGTCTGCTTTGACACCTAATACTGCTTCTGACAATGTTCAGGGATCAGTTCCTACCATTGAAGAAGAAGCAAATCAAGAACCTCGGTATGGTAATGTTGCAAACATTCAATCTCATGTTGATGGATCATCTAAAATAAACCTCTACCAAGACTTTCGTCAATGGTACCACTGATTTTATGAAGTAGTTCTTTCATTTAGATTCAGAAAGAATGTCATTAATGGGTGCATATCACAAGTTCAGTGGGAGCAAATGCATCTTATATTGATTGTCATTAATAATAAGGAAATGGTGCACAACACCAAGAATTTTCTTTCTTGTTGGAGAAATTGAGTGAACAATTACATAAACTCTCTATGATGATTAACCGAGAATGACGGAGAAGGAGCATAAACTGTAGAGCGGAAGCGTACCTTGATCCATCTAGAACAGAACATCGAAATTGTTGGAATTGCTTTGCAGCGGCTATGGATCTTCCAAACTATCAGAGACGTTCTTCACAATAGTCAGTAGAGGGAGTACAGAGATATCGAATCGTTCTTCTGACGTTTGGGGACCATAACCGTAACTTATATTTATAGAAAACATAAGTTCCTTTATTTTTTATTTGGTCCCTCAACAAATAGAAAATCACAAATTGGTATCTGCACTTTAGTCCAAACTTTAATCTTTATTGAATCATTTTATATTGGACAACTGAAAGATAGTCATACACATTAAATTTGTCATGAGGACGCCCAAATTTCTAACAAACCTTTCTTCCTAATAAGAACAAAAATATCAAGCTTGAGTTTTACTATATAAGATAAGTAGATATGTGTAGATAGTAAGCCTCCAAATGTCATATTTATAGCTAAAAAAATAACCATAAGACTATAAAACCCTTCATATTCGCCATTTAGGATAAATTATGATAATCAATTGCATATTAATTTAATCATTTTGGAATTAATTTGATCGCATTAAGAAATCATTAATCATTTGAATTTGGAGTATGTATGTAGAGACCGATCTCTATATATGTATATGTATGAAACGTAGGAGTATACAATTATTGACATATAATTTCCACAACAATGAAAAGGTCGGTCATACACAAATATTAGTAGTACATAATTAGTATTCTTTCTCACAATTAATTCATAATTAATTAGCTTATGGTGTAGGAGTATTCATTCTCATAATTCATAATTAATTAGTACTCCATCCGTCCCACAAAAGATGTCACACTTGTGGCGACATGGAATTTTAGGAGGTTTTGTTTTGTGTGTTAAATGGAGAGAGAAAATATAATTTTTATATTCTTGTGAGAGAGAACTTTTTCCAGAAAAGGAAATGTGACATCTTTTATGAGACAAACTAAAAAGAAAGGTGTGACATCTTTTGTAGAACGGATGGAGTACTAATTAATTAGCATGGCCTCAATATCTAGTTAAATTAGCCAACCGTTTTATAAGAAACGCTTAGAATATTTAGATAGTCATATTATGAGAAATGATATGCTACATACCTTATACATGTGGGCTCTTTATGTGAGCACCACTCTCGTTTGATGCAGGTTTAACGTTGTTCGTTTTGATGTATATATTTAGTTTGACTCTAATACATTAAAAATTGTTATTACAATTTATAATTTCATAAAATTCATTATAAAACTATATTAAAGTAGGACTCATATTTCACGTGACATCCGTAATCCAAATCATACATCATATTGCATAATTATATATTTTATTATACTTACATGATATACATTTTTAATAGAATTATAGAGATTGAGTGAGTTGCTATATAATATGGTGCTTAGAAATATACTTTCATGATATTAGTAATTATTGATCACATAATTACATGTAATTGAGTTTAAAACTATAAATAATCGAATTATGTATTATGCATATATGTACATGTACGTGTTAGATTAGGAGTGCTTTTCTAATTATTAAGCTATACACATAATATTTACTTAAGTCACATGCATATGTCTATTTATGTATACGTAAATACGTGCAGTTCCAATCAACTAAATTGTAATTTTATACTATTTACTTAGAATTCTATCTAATACTAGCTTATATTATAATGTTTTAGTTGATACGTGTAGGAATTTTGGAGTTAGCATATAAGCTAAAGAAAATGAATAGGTGTAAATATTATTCTTGTAACCGACTAGAAATCTCTATATAATATATATAGGTCTTGAGTGTTTTGTTTATTAAAAAAATAATAAGAAACGAGAGGTTGGAGTCGAGAGGAAGAAAAAAAGTCCGAAGGTAGAAATGTAGTAGGAATAGTTATTTTTCTTAAATTATCGTTATAGTATAGAAGATAGTTAAGATATTTAGTATTTTTAATTTTAGTATATCATATAGGATCAAGGTCGAACAAGAAGATGAGTAAGGGGTTTGGTTAGGATGGCTACAATAATCAGATGTGTATAAATCACATTTTTAATTTTACATGTTTTACGTGCTTCTTGCTAGATATTTATATAAAGTGAATAATTAGACTATATAATGTGATTCTGATATGATTATGTGTTATTTGGTATCAATTGAGGAATATGATAGAAATATGTAATTGATGCAATTGATATGTTTGCACATGGTTTTGGAATTATTTGAATCATTGAATTAAAGAGGATTTGTGACAGTCATGCTCTGGGTTTGATATCAATGGCAATGGACCTACGGGTCATATATACAATGGCAATGGACCTTCGGGTCATGTATATGTATACAATGGCAATAGGACCTACGGGTCATATTATACAATGGCAATGGACCTTCAGGTCATATATATATGTACAAAGGCAATGGGACCTTCGGGTCATATACAATGAAATCCGGGCAAATACCAGGCTTGATTTGTCACAGAATAATAAACTGAACAAAGTGGCATGTGCATATGCATATGCATTTTGTTTTTAATATTTGTTGGTTATTGTTATCTATATTAGTTAAAGAATATGTGTAACACCCCGAGTTTTCGTGCTCTAGTTTTGGAGAAAAAAAAAGGACAAAAAGACGATTAGAATTAAAATGCAAAGAAATTTAAGCTTGTAAACTACAATTATTGGAAGAAGGAAAATGAAAAAAAATTCATATTAGTTGAAAATGTCCATGTGTACAGTATGAATTTAGTGTGGGCCTTCCTTATTACAAGAATTTGAAGCTACAGATTACTACTCTAAAGTTTTGAAGCTCAAGACTTGATTAATAGCTAGAATTAGTAGTAAGATATATCATCCCTCCTCTCTTCTCTTTCTTCTCGATTTAAACCCCACAAGACTTCAAAGATTTCAGCCTTGTACCAGCAATGTTAACACCAAAAGGATTATTAGAAATAGGCTTCACAAAGACTCAAGATTGGATACTTCTCCAAAATAGCAAGTATGACTCAACTTACGCCAAAATGGTATACAATTGGATAAACACAAGGAAGAGATAAGCTGACAGCCCCAAAAATAGGAGCCTTTGCCCCCAAGACTTGCACAATTAAGCAAAGAAATATGATGCCAAGAAAGAGATGGAGCTGAGAGCCAAATATGGGAGTCTTTGTCCCCAAGTTTCAGCACAAACAGCCAAAATAGAGAACTATAAAAGCAGCCCATCTCCCTTCCCCTCCCCTCTCCTTTAGACACCACAAATTCACTCAAAATCAAAGAGTGCAGCAAGGAAACGAGAGGAGCAAGAGGGCGAGGAGAGGCAGCGGCGAAGCGGAGGAACAACCGCATAAACCGAGGATGAACCGAGTGAGGTAAATACCTCAACACCCCAACACCATCCTCGGCATCATGATAGAATCCCATGATTAGGCAGGAACTTAGAAAATTTAGAAACCTCAACAGTAGCAAAGAATAGAATTTCCATGTAAAGCTCAAGAACTTAGAGCTTTAGAGATCTCTCATCACAAGGTAAAATACGAATCGACCATAAGCTGCCTTAGCTAATTCAATGCCAAAAGATGCACCAAGGTTTCACCAACAATCAGTTTCAAGAGACGTAATATCACAAAGCTACTGCCCAAAGAGGAACTCAAGATACTAAACTAGATAATGGAAGTTCAAGAACTTAGCTTTAGATTGATCGAGAAGCTGTCCGGCAATGGTCGAGCGACGACGGAGAACTCGTCGGAGGGAGCTGGAGAGGGAGCATGCAGCAGCGCTACTTGGCGGAGGAGAGCTCGGAGGAAGGCTCAATGAAGAGAGCTGATGCAGGGCGCGGGCAGCAGCGGCGGACAGCGGTGCTGTGAGCTCGCTGAGCGAGAGAGAGAGAGGAACCGACGAGAGGTGGAGAGAGGTTCCGTCTCTGTCAGAAGAAGAGGGAGTTCGATAGAGATAAAGCTCGACGGAGAAAGGGACCGGAGACGAGCGGCGACGTAGAAAGCCGAGAAGAGAGATTTCAATTTGTGAAGAATGTGATTTGGGGAGTACTGCTGATTTTAAGTAATAGTTTGAGCCATTTAATTATTTCGGTTGAGCCTTAGTAAATAAAAGGAGAATAAGTGGGCCACTGCTTTTGTTTAATTGCTGGGCTAGAAATATTAAAAGAGAGTGGAGCATGGACCAATTTTAATTAGCAGTTGGGCCGAGATTAAATCATTGGGCTCGAAATTTATTTGGTTTGGATGAGATTATTGTAAGAATCGAGTTGGAGCTTGATTAATTAATTCCCGAATAATTACTAAAATTTCCAAAGATGAAAAATGTCAAAGATGGAGATGCGAAGGGCCGACCGGCGACGCCATGGGCGGCCTTAAGAGAAATTCAAAGAAAAGATTTAAGAAAGGATTTTCCAAGAATCCATATTAAATGCTCAAGTAATTATTTTAAAGATAATGGAATTTCTCCGAACTTAGTAAAGCGAATGAATAAATCCTACGACTTAGTGAAGCCCGAGAAAGGACTAGAGATCCTATGAGACAAGACTAAAGATTAGGCGCTATCCAATGGGATGCATGCATTCTTCTAAGACGAAATAGTTCAAGTACTAATTAGCGTGTCACACTATTTATTTTCAAAGGATAAATTGCTCGAGGGCAAGTGAGGTCAACGCGAATAATTGAATTGAAGAATAAGCATACCAGGTGGGCTTTCTTTATCCAGCACACTACTGTGGATATAAATCAAATATTTGCGAAATTATGAAAAATCATCTTATCTCAAAATGGAGCTATGTTTCTTTTCAAATTGTTGTCATGCCATAAATGTTTTGTTTTGATGATTGTCACGGATTGTCATGGATTTTCACGGATTGTCATGGAATGTCATGGATTGTCATGGAATGATGGGTGACCGTTGGAGCGGCACTTGACTGGAATGAATGATGAATGATGAATGATGAATGATGAATGTCGAATGATGAATGATGAATGATGAATGATGAATGATGAATGAGGATTTATGAAAGAACTTAGTATAGAGACGAACTTTTAGCTCACAAAAGAAATTAGTAAGCTCGGGCCTTTTCAGAAAACCCCCGTGTGTTACTGTGATGGCTTGACAACTATATAATGTATGTTTTGTTTTCAGCACGTGTCCACTGAGTACTCCTGTACTCAGCCCTGCATGTATTTATAAATGTGCAGGTTGAACGTCAAAAGGATGGAGTGATGATCGGAGTCGATGTTATCAAGTTGATCTCCCACGATTCGTGTCTTCATACACGAAGCCGTTTAGTAAGGACTTATTCCGCTGTTCTTTTGTGAAGTGAGAATTGTAGAATCTCACCATCAACTCTGATTCATTGAGGAGATGTTCATTCTATTTTCAAGACCATGTAATGAAATACTTGGCTTCTTTGATATAAATTGAATTGGCCTTTGTGCAAATTCTCAAGTTCTAGCCATTTTTCTTTCCCCGCTTCTTTAATCCCTCTTATTAGTCGCGGTTTACCTGCTTTCGCTATCCTTAGCAGAATGCGGTCGTGACAATATGTTTGATTGTTGGGCTGTGGAATTAAAGGTAAGGTTTATATACATTGAGTTGTGGCTCATATAAACCACTAATATTTTTCAGGAATAAGATATCAATAATGCGTGGGTTGATGTGAGTTATAGTTATCATAAGGGTCGGCAGTTGACGCGTTTTGACAACCTTTTCATCTTCATCATTTTTGCATGTAGATAAATGTATAGTATACAGAGTGGTGAGAGAGTCTTACTACCGTTTAGAATGTTGTGAAATATGTACTTGATAAATGTTGATTTTTTTGAAATTATATAATACGTGTGGATTATTTATTTTAAATATTGAATTTATTTATAGTAAGTGCATACGTCATAAGGGTTGAGGTGTGACATTCCACTAACTTTTTCAACTCATTTTCTATTATATTTCTTAAAATTCGTGTCCGGTTAAAGTGAGACAAAATTTAAGGAATGGAGGAAGTATAATTTTACGAATGGTAGATGAAGTGCTTACTTTTGTTAATTCCTCTTTAAAGTCTTTTCTTTATCAAGCGGTAGGCAATTAGGTAGCTTTATTTTGGCAAATCAAATTACATTACCAATTATGTTAATTGCCTACGAATTCATTAAGAATATGTCAATTTTGGTACGTTTTCAATTTTTAGACTACAAATAGATGGCACATTTTGTTTTATTTTAGTTCATCTATAAATAGATATTATGGTGGTATAGTGATGTGGTGTGTCTCATCAATAAATTTTTGACAAATAAAAATAAATATGCCCACATACCACATCAATTGTACAATTTCATTATGTAAACTAACGGAACAAGAGACGTCCATTTACTAATTTTTATGGGAAGTCTCCTAATATTAGTACTATTTTAAAATTTATTTTTGAATAGTACTATTTGAATATTTTTGGATAAAACTTATATGCATATTTGAAAATTTTAAACAAATAAAAATTATGACTATAACTTATATTTTGTTAGCATAATAAATTATAATCTCTATTTTTATTATCTTTTTATTAGCTTATAAAAATTCAAGATCTTAAAACAATGAAAATTGAAAATAAAAAATGAAATATTCTTATATTATTTCAAATAAAAGTATAATGAGAGAGAAATGTTATATATGGCGCGCCAATATGAATATTCTTTTTTATATGTATAAAATTATTATATTATGAGATCAATGCAATTATAAAATATTGTAGTAGTATATGGACGCCAATAATTATATATGGCAATTTTCATATTTAATAATATTCGGAGACTTTCCATAAAATTAGTAAATGGACGTCTCTTGTTCTGTTAGTTTATATAACGCATGTGTACAATTTGTGGCATGTGAACATATTTATTTTTCATTTGATAAAAATTTATTGGTGATACACCACATCATTATGCCACTATGGTATGGAAGGACCATAAAATTTTTCCTCGATGCTCCCAACCTATAGGCTACAAACATGCTACAAACATCTTCCCAAATCGAGACTACTTCAGAACTTTCTCATACATAAGGTTGAAGGTTTAGCAATAAAGAATTTGAGCAATATATTGGAAGGCATGGGGTTTAGGTTTAAATTAGTGAAAATGGAAAGACATGAGAATGGATAGAAAATTGAGTAAATTAGTGAAAATGGAAAGACATGAGAATGGATAGAAAATTGAGTAAATTAGTGAAAATGGAAAGACATTCACATAATTTAGACTTAGTGCAAGAGTCCCTTTTTTTTATTCTTTCTCCATACTTAGGAGAAAAGATAGAAAGTAATGTGGGCTTCAAAATAACCAGACAAATTAATTAATGAGCAACCACACAGACACCTCATCATCCTCCATTTTCCATTGTGAAAAAGATTAAATATGGCTGTCACATTAATTAATGATTACCTAAATAGGAGTATCATGTAAAAATAATTTTTCTACCGTTTCTTTTCTTTTTGAGAAGTAGATATATAACATTATTGTATAGCATATATATTCCTCCACTTTTAAAAAACATATGAAAAGCAAAATATCTTGAATTCCTATGTATGGTGTGTGCATGAATAATTCTCCAACATAAAGATAAAACATTCAAATATGTAACCTTGCGTACAACTTACAAGTAAATTATACTACTACTACTACTACCTTTTTGCATAAATTTGGAGATAGGGTAACAAATGAAATAGTTGCATGTGCCATTGTCTATTTGAAAGTGGAAATCAGAAGAAACATAGTTAAGAAAAAGACCAACAAAAGCAATTGCTTTGATTCCCAACTTTCTCATATTTATAGTTCATAGTTTGGTTATAGATCACTATCAATGACCAAAAATTTAAAGCACTATCAAATATTTCAAAAACTTTTTGCTATATAAGCTTGTATAACTTTGTCGAAAATCCAAACACCTAAGTTTTCTAATCCCACTATTATCTCAAAATATTGTTGTTAGCCTTTTGGCAACATGCTTCCTCTAGCACTCTTCATATTCCCCCTTCCTCACTAACATGTTCGAACAACGAAAGAGGTATACAATGATGCGGCAGTAGAGTCATTGCCCTAACCGTGACGTCTCAAGGCCTCGTTGGATGATCTGAAAGTATGTGTTTTCTCAGCTCTTAAGCACATACCAACATATTCTACCCGCATTGTGGGTCGTTGGAGGCTTTTATGCCTTTTATTTTTGGATTCCCAAAAAGAAAATGAAAAATAAAAGATCAGACTTTATTAGGTATTTTGGATTATATTATTTACATAATCGATACTTAAAACCATCGGTCTGGGCTAGAATATTTCGTTCCTTGATCAGAATGTTTTATAAAATTATTACATGTACTACAATAATTTCACTATTTTTCTTAGTTTACCCCTAACTTTTTATAACTCCCTATACATGAACTTTGTAGTTTTGATCTAACATCAAGATTGACACTTTAACTGCTAATTCCTATGTCTTATGCCTCTCAAAGCTCTACACTCCGCCATGAATGTCTTTGAGGCCCCTCTAACATCAAGATTGAGCACTTTAACTGCTACAATTGTCCTTTCATTAACATCAAGAACAACTTTATAAATGGCCCGAAATCTTCCTAAACCAATCACTTTGCTCTCGGAGATTCCACTTGTTGCTTTTAGGAGATCTGCATAAGAAAGTCTCAATAGCTCGACACTTATGTAATTTTAGCATTCCATAGGTGTCCACTATTGAGGCTTTCTTATGCAGATCTCCCAAAAGTAACAAGTGGAATCTTCGAGAGTAACGTGATTGGTTTTGGAAGACAGGAAAATTTATAAAGTTATTCTTGATGATGATGAAGGCACTATTGTAGCAGTGAAAGAGTTCAATCTTGATGTCAAAGGGGCCTCAGAGACATTCATGGCAGAATACAGAGAGCTTTGAGAGGCATAAGACATAAGAATTAGAGTTAGAGTGTTCAGTCTTGATGTTAGATTACAAAAGTTTGTGTATAAAAATAAAAGTTACTGAGAAAACCAAGAAAATGGTGAAAGTTCGTGATTTAGATAATAAATGAATGTTAGGGGAAAAACCAAGAAAATAAAGAAAGTATGGGTGTATTTACGTGTAAATAACCTATAATGTTAGTAATTATTTTCTAAGTTGATGTGGAAACTACTCTTATTTCTTCTGTATCTAGTTGCAAAGTTAGTAATGGTTTTAACTTTAGAAAACACTAAATAATTTTATTACATAAAAATAGTTAGAAATCATCTACGTTAAAAGTTTTTATTAAACATATATTCTGATCAAGGAACGAAATATATATTCTGTAGCCCAAATTAATGGTTTAAGTATCGATGATGTAAAGAATATATATAATCCAAAATACAAATGAAGTCAGATCGTTTATTTTTCATTTTCTTTTTGGAAATTCAAATATAAAAAGGTTGTAATTCAAATTCACTCCGGAAGATTCAGCTCCAACTATCATATGACAAGTAGGCAATGACGTCAACACGAGGAGTCTACAGCAGCTCGCATTAAGGGTGTTCGTGGACATGTTACACGGTATTGTGCTTAAAAATAGTATAGTAAGAAACAAATGGAAATTTAAGCATAGTAAGAAACAAATGGAAAATAATATATTTACATGATATTTAGGTTATTGTTAATTAATGTGACACCCATGTTTAGTCTTCCTTAGTGGAGAACCACTCTTCTGGACGTATGAAATGTATGGAATATATATTAATTGTTGCACATATTTTTCCAATGTAAAATTGGAACCTTGTTCTAGGATAATAATACTGACTTTTAAAATTGAAAATCTACCTTAAAGGAAATTAATCTTCAGTTTAAAATAGGATTAGATTTTTGATTATTTGATAAAATTTTTATTGGTGGTTGGGCAGATCATGGAGAGATTATATGTAATTTTAAAAAAAAATATCATAGTACATGTTAAATATTTTTGTAAAACTGTATGGCCCGATGTGCGGGGTTAGTTATGATTATAAATTTATTATTTAATTATTCTAGTCTAAAAATTAGATAAGACATGCTAAACTGAATAAAACGTAGTAACTCAAAACTGATTGATCTTACCTCGAGCGACATCCTTAATTATGTGCTTAATTTTATTATAGCGCTTTTAAAGAAAAGAGAGTTATGTAGCAATTACCCCAACTAAAATTTGTTCGCATGTATCCTCTTTCTGAATAATTCTTTAAAAAATTACCCTCCAGTCATAATATAAAATAGAGCCCAATTTGAAAACTTATACGATTGAAGTATTATTCCAATTTATTTAAGTTATTATTTATTAGAAATTAGTCACTCACCTTTTAAAAGGCCTCATAAGGGGAAGGATTATCCACACCTATATAGGTGAGCTAGGATCATTACCAAGCCGATGTGGGACAAGAAATTAGAATTTTAACACGCCCTCTCACGTGTGGGCCGGAATGACACATCGTACTTCCATCACGTGGGTAAACAAGAGAAGAGATAGAGAGATAAATCCATCATCGGCTTGGGCCCGCTTTGATACCATATTAGAAATGGGTCACTCACTCCTTAAAAGGCCTCATAAGGGGAGGATTATCCACACTTATATAGATGAGTTAGGATCATTACCAAGCCGACGTGGGACAAGATATTAGAATTTTAACATTAGTAATTATATTTATAGCTCTGTAAACAGTTTAACTATAGCCACATGCCCACATATCATTCAACTTAGGACAAGGCCCATTTACGTAATGACTTAATTGTTTTTTTTTGGCCCAGCTCATAGCCCATTTTAAAACTCTCTCTCTCTGCACAGTATTCCTGCTACTCCGGAGGGAGTATATTTTTTCATTTTTGGGTTGTAAAAAAAAAATAGGGTGGACTCTATTTGCCACTAAGTATAATACAATAGTTTTTTTTTTCTTTTCTATATATTTCTTCTACTTTATCATTTCAAGCTAATAATCATGTCGTTCATTATCAGGACTAGTGTCAGCCCACGCGCTATGCTCGACATATGAAATTTTTATTTTATTAATTAGACATTGTGAATAAACTTAATAAAAAAAATAACATCATTACATAAAATAAAAAAATATAGTAATATATAGTAACAATATGTTAAATAATTATAGATATAAAATTAATTAAATTTTAAATTAAACTAATATGAAAATATTTGTTAATTACAACACTTACAGATCTCTACGGCAGATAAAAACATCATCATTAAAACATACATACTTCAAAACTAAAACACTATCAATATTAATTTGATAGTACAAAATATTAAACATAAAACCAAAAATACAATGAGAACAATAATATCGTCATAGAAGATAAAATGATGTACAGAATAAATAAAAAAACACACACATATAAACATTGGAAAGTTTCTATTTTTTAAGGGATAACCCAAAATAGAAATTGTTTCTATTTTTAAGGGACGCATGTAGTAGTTCATAAGACATGAAAAAACTTATATGGGAACAACCTTAATTATACAATAATACGAATAGCAAAATAAAGAAAAAATAAATGATAAAATACAAACTCCAATATTCTGCTGACTCTTCTGCCGCCTTATTTTTCTCCTTAATCTCCAAATTAATGATTTATGCATATGCGCGAAAATAAATGTGATAGTTTATGATCTTCATGTTCTTTGCTTCCTTTCGTCATTTAGTTGCTTTAGGTGTGTTCTTTGCATGAAAACTATGGAGTGACGAAGTTGGCGACAAATGTGTAAAGTTGTAGCTTCAAAATATTATGTAGATAGTTAGTCAGAAGCTTATGCTATTTCTATATTTGTGAAAAAAAGAACTATTACAGTCTGGACGAAAAAATTAAAACAAAACTAACAAAAAATAAAACAAACTAACATCAAGAAAAACCTTAAATATGAATTAACATCACTGAAACAAATCTCACATAAATATACTACTATAGGTAAAGAGTAATAACCATACCATGAAAAACTTTTTTTTTTGTTGAGAATTGATGCAATAAGGAATGATGAATTATAAGCTAGCAAATGAAAGTATTCTGTAAATTCCTTGGAACCTTGCCTTAAATCCTTGTATCCTGTATGGAAAAATAAACAATGAATGATTAAGTATTATGTAATTAATCAATTAAGAACATAAATGATGAATGTGTCAGGTTAAATTTTTTAAGTTCAAAACTTAAAAGAAATTAAAGTCACTTGAGGAACATTATCATACAGTAAAATTAAACCATTCTCTATGTAATAATGATGTACGTTCTTAATCGGAATTTTTTTTTTATTTTAACCCCAAATGTAATATAATTATTTAATCAAATCCATTACGACTACATTGCAAATAAAATTGGAATGCAATTTAACCAATATTTGCTATCAGTTATAGAACCCGATGCCCGAACAAGCATGTGAGCAACCTGATAATGTATTTGGTGTACATAATAATGTTTAGTATTTGTTAAAATTTATTTTACAATCTTAACCCTTATTTTTAATTTTTTTATATATAAATGGGACAAGTGAAAAGTTTAAGAATAAGGTCTTCATTTTTTAGTGGACTATAAATATATGACATGTGGTATCTATAAATGCACACAGTCATTATGTTATTTTTTATTTTCTAGATTTGTCACTAAATTTTTGAACTTTATTTCTTGGTTTCATTTTCCAATGAAACTTTGTTCTACGATCTTCTATAAGTGTTATTTGATAGATTTGAGTAACTATCATTTATTTATGTAATTGCAGGAATTATATACACTACGTGAGTTGTGGCGTTGGAGGCCATTGTTTATGCATAAACTTAAAATCTTTTCATGTAATATAAGATTTATAGTATATTTCAAGAATTGATATTAACATATACTCCCTCCGTCCATGATTAAGAGTCTCATTTCCAAATGGCGTGGGTTTTAAGAAATGTTAAGAAAAATGGGTGGAAGAAAGTTAGTGGAATATGAGTCTTACTTTTATATATTAGTTTTAAATGATATGTGAGTGGAATGAGTTAGTGGAATGTGGGGTCTCTTTACCATTTATGGTAATTATGAACCGGGACTCTTATTCGTGGACGGACCAAAATAGAAAAACGGGACTCTTATTCGTGGACGCTTAGATAAGGAAGGAGCCGAAGCTCGAAAGATGGATGCTGCTCGGGCTTGTATCAGAAGATTACTTACAAAGCTTGATGTTAGTGTCAAAGCGATTGATTCCATTTCAAGCAGAATACACAAGCTTAGAGATGAAGAATTGCAGCCCCAGCTTGCTGAATTAATTCATGTCATACACAAATTTTAGTACATATTCTTTCTCACAATTAATTCATAATTAATTAGCTATGGTGTAGGAGTATTCATTCTCATAATTAATTAGTAAATAAATTAGCATGCATCGCCTCAATATCTAGTTAAATTAGCCAACGTTTTATAAAAAACGCTTAGTATATTTAGATAGTCATATCATTCCATGACTTATTATATAGTTATAGATTTTAAGTAATTGTAATGGATTGGTACCCAAAACTTATAAATATTTAAAACTATGCTCAAATGTCTTTTATATTAGTATAGATATAGATATAGATTTATACTCATATTTAGAGTCTTCGATAACGCATGCATGTTGTAAGAGGTGACATAACCTTCTAGGTGATGGTTTTGATATTGTGTAAACATGTTATTTGTTGGATGGAATGTGTTTGAAATCGAAATCATTCTTCAAAATGAGATTGTCAGAGCCAAGTTGGTTCTCTTTCCAAGATAATTTGAGAATGGAGAAGAGTGAAGCGATGTGGATGAGATATATATATAATATACAACAAGTATGTCATAGATGATGTGAAATCAAGTCTACCAGCTTGGAATTTTGAATTTGGGGATAGTTTTCGTCATTATATCTTCACCAATTATATAATACTAATCGTCTAAAATTAGTCATCATAATATGGAATACTACTAAATTTATTCAAAGTTAAACCAAAATCAAAATTTAAATTTACTTTTCATCATTATATCTTCACCAATTTACTTAATCATCTAAAATTGACTAAAACAATGCTAATTTTATCTAAAAGTTAGCCAAAAATCATGATTTAAATGACAATTGAAAAATGTGCATAAATAGTGATTTGATTGACTAATTTTATAAGCTATGGGATGAGTCAGAAATCAACTACTGTAAAAGTGATAATTTAAACGACAATATTTTCTTTTTATAATATTCCCTTTTTACCGCTTGTAAGCTCATAGGAGTTTATTTTGCCAAACAAGTTGCAAGAAGTTAGAGCATCCACAATAGCATCGGACTAGCAATAGTCTAGGAGCTTGTAAGTTGTTTACTACTTTACTCCTAAACGAATTATAAATTGTTCTAAAGAGCTTAATAAACTTATTAAACATCATCTGGCTAACTTTTTGCCGCCCAAAAAGATTTCGTAGGTATAGTTGGGAAAAAAAATCATATAGGTAAGATATGGAATGATATTTTTCTTTTATTTTAAACTACGGAACAAATATCATATTGGTCCATGTTACAATTTCATTAATGTTCAATATATCTATTAGTTAAAGTTTTATTTTAAACTTAGGGAACAAAAATATTATAATAGTCCATGTACAGTTTCAATGTTACTTTGAACCTGTCGTAACCAATCTCTGGCAATTGTAGATTTTTTTAACAAGTGGATTCAAATTTAAAGACCGTACACCAATGAACTTGAATCCAAGATCTTTGATTAACAAAATTTCAATCCTTATTCAAATGAAAATTAATTAGTAATTAAGTGGACGCAACTTTAAGTCTATCTTCAATGCATATCAGACAGGTATGCCCATAGAAAAAAATTTAAATAGGCTATTGGCAAAATTAGGCCCTAAGAATTGCAATTACTAAAAAGAACGTTATATCACAATTACTCATTAATTTACTCCGAACTAGGTCCCTACACATTGAAATTTTTTTACTTAACTTCTCTTTATAATAAAATAATTTTTATATGGTGATAACAATTTAATAAGAATTATATCAAAATTATAAAAAAAATTCATACGTTTAATAAAAAAATCCATTCAGACGAATCACGCACGCAATTATATATATCATCCAATTAAGTAGAAAAGGTTGGATTTTAGCGAAGTTTTCTGGTCCTCATGTTCCATCAACACACGGCGGATTTGGGGAAGGTGTAGCTAGGGTTGGCACGGTACGGTATACCGCACCGAGAATGTCATACCGCATACCATACCGCAAATTGCGGTATGACTAAATGCCATACCTATACCTTACCGAATTTTTCGGTATACCGCATTGCGGTATACCGAAAATTCGGTATGTCAAAATTTGAAAACCTTTACCTTACCGATATTTCGGTATGCCGTACCGTGTTGCGGTATACCGCGGTATACCGCAAATCATACCTGTTTGATATATAAAATATTGAAGAATTGAGATTTAGAATTAGGACAGAATAATGAATTAATGATGGCTGCTACTGCTTTACGAATTATGCCTCTAATCTTTCTTTAGTATTAAAAATATAAATATTATAATTTTATAAATAATATATATATTAAAAAAAATATTTATTAACGGTATATTATATACCGTAATTTTGCAGTACATACCGTAATTGCGGTATGATGCGGTATACCGCGGTATATGCAAAATCCATACCTTTACCGTACCTTAATCTACCGGTAAGGTATCATACCGTACCGAAAAGTGCGGTATACCGAAAATTTGGTATTTTCGGTATTTTTTCGGTATGGTAAGTGTGGTATTTCGGTATGTTTTGCCAGCCCTAGGTGTAGCCCACCCCTTGGACCGTCCAGAAGGCTTCGAGTTGGGAAACACCATGACCGCGCCCCTACTCTTTGGTTTATTTTTTTATTCATATGAGATCTTATTTCATGCATACCAAAAATGAACTCTTAAAATACTACTCCATTTTCCAATACATGGTCATCCTCGACCGTTAGGAAACCTAATTTTGTCTTAGGGTCGGCAAGAAAACATACCTCGTCACCTTGATTGCAAAATTCTTTTTTAAGAAATAAACAACAAACGATCTCATTTTGAGATTCGTTTAACTTAATTAATAAAATTACAAATTTACCCACCATTAAATTAACAAAAAATAAATTCTTATACTTCCACCTGAATCACTTGATTGATTATATGCCGCCCCCAAAATTGAAACAAATAATGTGTAAATTGGGTGGAAGAAGTAGGCCTACAAGTAAAAAAAGCAAGTACATTGAACCATAAATGTGTATGAATATAGATATACTAATAGGGAGGAAGCATCCTCTGCCCTCAACGACTATGTCTACTTTCTTTGGCCGGTGGGGTTTCTATGCTTACTTATAACCCAACATTATTATAGACATTGCATTTTCTATTTTTCAGTCATTCCAAATTCCCCATCAAATTATGTTTTGCACTCGCACATTTCTATGAATCATGTACTTATATATCTAATTAGTATATTTCTTTTATGGACATATGAATGTAAATTTAAAGGCGCGAAATTTTGATTACCAATAGAATGAGAAATAGCAAGATGATGAAAGAATCATACACAAAACACAATTTCATTTCCTTATTGAACATAAAAAGGGTAGTAATTACATTGTAGAATCAAGAAATGAGGTAAGCTGCAGAAATAGGATATTTCAATCCTATAAAAAAGAAGAAACAGAATACCTCACTCTCAACTCCACAACAGAGTATTACCACCCAATACACAAGCTTAACAAGCACAGACACTCAAACAGAAGAAACCATAACACTCACACTACAAAACACAGAAACTAGCAACAGCTTTATCGACACGGGACCAAGTACAACGAAGACTAGACGAGACGAACATCACCACGAGACATGGAAATGAAAACTTTATTGACACAATATGAACGATGGCGGAGGAAGTACTGGTGGGGGGCTCAGGCGACGAGGAGGAGCACCACAGACGGGACGTGAAGGTGGATAGCACGGGGCTCAGACAACGAGTAGCACCATAGGCGGGACGGGGACGGGGACGGGTTGGTCGGCAGCACGACACGATAGCCGTATTGGCTAGAAACCAAAGGCAGTCAAAGAGGCAACCTCTCCCACAAGAGAGGGCTAAAAAGGGGGGTTTTAACAGGCTTGTTAAATACAAAGAAGCCTGCAAAAATGGGGTAGCAGATAAAAAACTGATTCGCCTTGGCCTCCACGGAAAACAATCGAGTCGGGCCGATCGACCAATGCCTATGTTGCACGCGCTCGCGAAAAATCACTGATCGTCGTGTGATGCCATCCTCGCCCGATCGACTCAAGAAAGGATATCACATCTCCACAATTTCTCAGTGAGCATCTCCACTTTGCTGTTGCTGATGGAGTTGCAGTGCTGGAGATTCAAGCCGACGAGTGTCTGCCCCAGTCTCTCGAGAGCGGGAATGCTCTTGTTCGACACCATCGAGCACCCCGACAAGGAGAGGACCTGCAGATTAGATTGCACTCCACGCGAAAGAGCAGCAACACCAGCATCCGTGACCAAACACCTGGAGACGTCAAGGTCATTGAGTAACGGGCAACTCTCGGCCAGCGCTGCTAGAGTTGCATCGGTGATCTTTTGGCACCCGTCGAGATTCACCAATTCAAGAGTCGCACCGTGCAACCTAGCCAAAGCCAAGATCACTTCGTCGGTCAAATTCGAGCACTCGCTAAGATCAACCTTGGCGAGCCCCGCCTCACAGCATTCTAGGAGCGGGAGAAGCCCTGTGTCCGTGATCCCGCAAAGTCCACTCAGATCCAGGTGATGTAGGTGGGGGCATAGCTTCCCAACCATAGCCAAACTAGTACTTCCGAATCCGGGACAGCTCCGGATCGACAAAGAACGAAGAGACTCGCAGGGGGAGAGCGTTGGAAAGTCCATCGATAGATCCTTGATTCCCATGCATTTAACCAAAGAAACAGATTTCAATTTTGAACTGATGCAGGAAAGAGCAGTCAAGATCCCTATTTGTGTAATCCTATTGCATTCCTCCAACTGCAAGTATTCAAGAGAACTCGTTGCCTTGGCAAAAGCCACGAGCCCATTATCAGACACAAAGCAACACTTACGGACACACATGTGTTTTAAGTTTGGGCAGCCCTTCCCGATTGCTTCGATGCTCAAGTCGGTTATTCCCCGGCAAGAACTAACGGTCAGATTCGATAGCGATTCAAGACCTCGTGCATTGCCCATCACCCAGAAGCCTTTTTGGCTCACATTTTGAAGCCCACATAGAACAAGATTCGCAATGGCTTTTCCGTAGTGGCCTATCACAGCAACCGAGTAATCTGTGATGTTGAGCGACTGAAGTTTCACCTTTGTCAAGGCAGAGGCCGATGACAAAAGGCAGGCAATTCCCTGATCCCCAACACGCGCGCAGTCTTTGATAGTGATTGACTGCAGCTTCGGACAGAATTTGGCAAGTGCTTGAAGGCCGTCATTGCCAATGTTTGAACACGACTCGATATTCACTGCAGTCAAATTGGGACAACTCTTTGCGACGGCAGCCAAACCCTTGTTAGAGATTGAAGGGCATTGGCACAGGTCTAGCTTCTCCAACGAATGGCACTCTCGTGCAATCTCAAATAGTCCTTCGTCACCGATGGAGGGCACATTCCACAATGAGAGAGCCTTGAGGGAAGGGCAACCGCGAGCTATCGCTGACATACCAAAGTTAGAAACCTTCCTCAACGAGTTGCTTCCCCTGATAGAAAGCTTCCCAAGTCCCCCGCGGCTAGATGTGCCAACTGCAATGGCGGCAAGCCTGACATCCGTCGCTTTCTTCCCTTCCACACACCTAGTGAGGTACCCATCGCATTCCACTTCCATATCCTCATCCGCGGAGACATGTTCCTTGTTGTAGAACTCAGAGCTGCGAACGCTGCTCAAGATCGTGAGCCAGCGCTTTGAAACACATGCTGCGGAACTCCTCTCCCGGCCACCAGGTAAGCGCCTGAAGATCTCGAATAAGCACTCATCTGGGAGGACATCAACAGATGGTCTGTTATCCTCGAAGAAGTTCCCACTAATGACGCAAGGGCCGCTGATCCGCGACCGCTTCCTTGGAGGGCAGTAGATCTCCACGTGGGAGTTGGAGAGTAAGAGGCCGGAATCTCCGGAACGCAATGAAGCCCCAGAATACAGATCATCATCACCTGATTGGATTGGCCAGGAATTGATGTCAGCTAAATTGAATCAAGATTGTTCTTAAATGGGAAGATCCTAATTAATTCCATTTACATAAATGTTTCTTTCCAAATCATAACTGGATTACTACCTTAGAACCATTTCTTGATCTCTTTCATTCCAATCAAACTAACCCCAATTATCTTCCTACCTCAAATAATGGATTCTAAACACTATTAAGTCATACCAATTTCTAGAGCAAGGACTGTGATTGCATATTAGTCAGCTAAAAAAATAATTGGTAATTCCAAATTCAGTCCATTTCTAACCTAGGAAAGATTCTCATGAATACAATCAAGACTAATCCCAAAACTCTAACAATTTCTATAGCAAGTTACATGTCATAAAAAGATTATGATTGCATATTCACCACTAAAGAACTTAGCCAGCTAAGAAAATCATTCCCAATTGCCCAATTCCAAATACAGTCCATTTCTAACCTAGGAAAGAATCTCATACTCATGAATATAATTAAGACTAATCCCAAAACACAATCCATTTGTGAATCTCATAAATCAATTAAATCCTGGTAAATCAACTGACCTCTGTAATTGACAAGAGCAGGCATGGCTGTTTCTCACAAGAAAATCCCCAAAGGAGAGCAAAAAAGATCACTTTTTTAAGCAAAATCAACACAGCCCAGATGAAGATTAGAGCCAATTTTTGCATTCCAAGACAAGATAACCCAAAATCTTAATGAAGAAACCCAACCCCAACAACCGTAGGGCAAAAAGAGAGAGGAGAGAAGAGAGAGAAAAGAAAAGGAGGTGTTTTTCCACAGCAAATGTGTGCTGAGAATATATATAAATGAGGCAAGAATAGCAACATGCATGAATATAAATATAAAATCAGATTAAAATAAAAGAATTGGGTGAGGTGTCAAAAGTCATTAGATTCATGATGATGGCTGGAAAACCCTCAATCCTCATGAATTCTTGCATAGTTCAATGAATCAATACCCCAAACCGGCTTTTTCGGTCATTTTGCCACTTGGGCCATATTTTTCACCTCCGTTTTTTAATCACAACTATACTATAATTGATGCAACATATACAAATTTTGTTATTTCAATTTTACTAAATTAGACTAGTCTTTATCCAATGTGTAAATGGATTTTTAATGTCCCAATTTTGGCTGAGACATTATCTTCTGACTATTTTAAACTTTTTCGGCCTAAATAGATAATTTTATTCATAATAACGAGAGTATAAATCTATCATTTATTGCAACAAATAAAGCTAGTTAGAGGCTTGTTTAAAATTACTATGCTAATTATAGCATAGAAATATAGACATATAGACATTTCCTTGCTAAATTGCTTGGGGCTAAATACTACCGTAGGTTCATTTATACAATGCGCTTTAATTGAGCAGAAATTTACATCTAATGATCTAAATAATACTCCTACTATTTCAAAGTTCATCATTAATAAGTTTGTATTGACTGAATTTTTGAAGGTTTCATATTCAACTTTCTTAAGATAAAACGAATGTCTCGCAATTCTTATTTCTTAATGTGTTAGATTATCAAAATATATTACATATAATTGTTAATGATATATATATATAATGAATTATGTACTTAATGGTAGAATAAAAAAAAGTGTAAAACTCATCTTGTAATTAAAAAAGAAAAAGGCAAATGCGAAAATTTCAAATTTACCGGCATATTTATATGCCATTACTCCCATCTTGACTTCTTGAGTGATTTGATTTTGGTGAAATAGTCATATTACAATTTTTATGTGAAATATTTAATTTTCTTTTTAAGTCAAATATATTACCACTCTCTTAAATTTATAGTACTCCAGTATTTAGATTATTTAATAATCATAGTACAGTACTATAATTGTAAATCGTTTCATTCCTAAAATTTATATGTATACACACTCAAATTTCTTCTTGTGAACTCCATCAGACGTAGGAAATTTCAAATAAATTCCTAAAAATTTATGTACATACTTAATTATTTAAATGTAAGATAATATTGTATGCCACAAATTTCCGAGGAAATTTCAGTTTCCAATCAATTATTTATTCGAATCGATTCCATGAAGCTAATAACACCCAAATCTTGGAAAATCTAACCACGCCGTTTAGGAGGAAATTAATAAATTGAAAATTTAAACCCAGTCAAGACGGTGAATGAAATAGGATAACAAAAAATTCATTATTTTTTAGGAATTGATTATGATTTGTGTAGAGATAATGGCGTAGAGGCATGAATTTTCAATTATTTTAATGAGTCCAAGCTCCCAAATCCATAAATGTAGGGATTCAAATAATTGTGGATTAATTTGGTGAGAGATTTTACTTGAATAACAAATAAAACAAGGTATATGTACGTATATACATGGAGGATAATTTACTACAATCATGAAACATTTGAGATTAAAAAAAAAAAAAAAGAAGAAGAGAAGCTAGTATATACTTTTACCTATCTTATCTTTATGAAATTATAAATTGTTTAGATATTATTACCAAAATTAATGCTCTAAATAAGGCGTAATAAGTGTTTTATTGCTATTTGCATCCAACTCGTCGAATAAAATTTTAGTGCTTCGGCTATTCGTGCATTATTAATGTGGTTTTACTCCAATTTACATTAATTCCACACCAATATGGTTTTATTGTAATTTGCATTAATTACACACTCAATATTTACTACAAGTTCACCTCTTAGTATTAACTCAATAACTCATCTACAAAAGTATAACCTTCAATGTTCTATGTAAAATTGATATTCCCGCCATGCCACGTTCTTCATGAATTATTCGAAAACGTCGCACGTTATCGTTATAATTGTGAGTTAGACATTACGTTTCACGATCATGATGCATGCCAGAGTGGAACTAAGCGTGAAGTATATAAATATCGGGAGATGTCACCGAATCTGTACGGACAATCAGGATGTTTTTCATTTTCTTGACTTGGGGAAAGGAATGGAAATGCTTAATCTCCAAACCTCTTTATTTGCATAAAAAGATGTTCACTACTTGAATACGCTTAAATTCATCCTATATAACTACACTTTTTAATGTATGTATTGATAAATGATAATATGTGTCTGATATTTTTTTAGTTGAACTATGTACCGATAGTTTCATCTGTTCGATTAATAATCCAAATTTTAAATTACTAATATAAACGAAGCATCAAACTCGTAATATAGTAGAATTATTATGAATACATGCAGTACTCCATCCGCCACATAATAGATGTCACACTTTTTTTTTTTAGTTTGTCCCACAAAAAAATGTCATATTTCTTCTTTTGGAAAAAGTTCCCTCACACATCAATTATAAAAATTATATTTCCACTCACCACGAGCATCCACATCCGTGCTCTTAGCTAAGAGCACGGAAGTGGGCCCGGACCCACTTTTACTGTTGTCCTTAGCTAAGAGCACAACACCCACATCCGTGCTCTTAGCTAAGGACAAGCTCAAGAGTCCCACCATTCTATTATTCAATTTAAATAAAAACATTTCCACAATATTAAAATGCATTAAAATATCCGAAATACTATTACAAATTACAAAATAATTAAAAATTACATAATTAAAATCCTAAAAATTAAAAATTACACAATTAAAATCCTAAAAATTAAAAATTACACTACTCGTTGCCGAATTTCGCCCAAATGTGATTGATTAGATCTTTTTGTAGCTCAGTGTGGGCTCTTGTATCGCGCATTGTGTGTCTTCTTTCCATTCTCTCGTTCACCGTCGTATGCACACCTCGGCGTGGGGGAGACCTCGCGGTTGAGCTTCCGGCTTCATCCTCGTCGTAAAAGTTACCCGTCATCGGTCTTTCGTCAGCTATAATCATGTTGTGCAAGATAATACATGTGTACATGATGTCGGCGATATTCTTAACGTACCAAAGTCGAGAAGGGGACTTCACAATGTTGAATCGGTCTTGAAGGACACTAAAAGCTCTTTCGACGTCTTTCCGTTTCAGACTCTTGACGCTGCGCAAAAAGAATCCGTCTTTGCTCTTGTGGATTGCTGAACGACTTCACGAAAGTCGACCACCTTGGGTAGATACCATCGGCGAGATAGTAACCCATGTGGTATGCATTTCCGTTGACGGTGAAGTCGATCGCCGGTGCTACACCATTCAAAACATCATCGAAGAGTGGTGAAGAATATAACACGTTCAAGTCGTTGTTGGATCCGGCAACACCGAAATATGCATGCCACATCCATAGGCGGTAGTCGGCGACCGCTTCAAGGATAAGCGTTGGGCCGCCACCTTTGTGGCCGCTTAAGTGTTGCCCCCTCCAAGCAGTCGGGCAATTCTTCCACTTTCAATGCATGCAGTCAATGCTGCCTAGCATACCGGGAAAACCGTGGACTGTTTCGTGAAGACGAAGCAACCGTTGACAATCGTCGGTGGTGGGTGCCCAAAGGAATTCCTCGCCGAAAGCAGAACGAACGCCATCGCAAAAATTCTTGAGGCATAGGATTGCAGTTGACTCACCGACATGCAGTGGCGGAACCAGCATAGGCCAAGCCACCGCGCCAGCGGGGGCTTGGCCGGCGCCGGACCCTATAACCCCGCCATGGCCGCCCCACTCCGCCCCAGGAAGTTTCAGTCTGGTCTCTGGGAAAGAAATGCATCGAAGAAGAAGATAGGGGATATGGGTAGAATTTAAAAAGTTAAGCTACTGGAAATATGATAAAGGCAATAAAGAAATAGGCAGCAGGCACCTATAAAAATATCCAGCTATCGCTCCCCTAGTTGTACTCCTTATTTCATTTGAAAATGTGTTAAAATCTAATTAAATATGTGCTATATATATGCATTTTTTTAAAAATTTATCAGATGACCAATAGATTAGAGACGGTAAAATTTAATTAAATATTTTCTAATTTCCAATTAAATCTAGTTTTTTAAAATTATTCAGACGAGGCTCAATATTATATTTACGTATTAAATTTAAAATTGCACATTTAAAAATTATGATACTGAATTCAAATTTGTTAACTACTACTCCCTCATTTTCATGTTAGTTGATTTTTTTCTGGAAAGTTCTAAGTGAATTGAGTTATTTCTATTTATGATAAAAATTAACTCTTTCGTTTACTTAATTCTCTTTTCATTTATCTTATTTTATTTTCTCTTACTTTAATCACCATCTATTTTGACACACTATTCTTAAACTTCGTACTGAAAAGAAATGTCAGTAATTAACAAGAAATGGAGAAAGTACTATAATTTAATATATTGATTTTGAAATGAGATAGTTAGGGATTTGGGTTGTGTTTTGTAATATTTTTGATTGTGTGAATTCAAAAATTGGGATTTAAAAATTGTAAAAATGTTACATACGATAAAATTAAATATTATTATTATTTTAAAAAAATTCAGCCCCGGCTTATTTAAATTTCTGGTTCCGCCACTGCCGACATGCAAATACTCGTCGAAGAGGTCAGCCGTTTGCCCAGTAGTAAGTTGTCGGATGGCACAAGTACACTTTTGTAACTCCGTGAGACTTTGCCGACCGGTTGCGTCTGCACCTTCTTGAAAATATTCAACGCGGGTGGACAATGTGTTGACAATACGCATAAACAACCGTTTTGACGTACGAAAACGGCGCCGAAAGTAATCTTCTGGATACCGCGGCTGGTCGAAAAAATAGTCGGCAATGAGCCTTTCATGGGCTCCCTCTCGATCACGAGGGATGTAGCGAAGTTTTGCTCTAGTTGGTTGAGGAGGAGGGGCGGGGGTATTAGCGGCGACATAGGCTTCATAGGCGGCACGATATTGTTCATAATATTCTTGTTCTTCGCACTCCGCTTCCGCAATGATGAATGTGTGTAGATGATTTTGGGATAAAAAAAAAATTCACAAAAATCCAAAAAAAACGTCTATAAATGGCTCTATTTTTTTGGGAATCCAAAAATATTTTTTTTTATTTTTCGGTATTATTTTGAATTATTTATGATTTTTTTTAAAATATAAAAATAAAAATCGAATTTGCCAACGGCTATGCCGTTGGCCAATAAGAAGACGCCACGTATGGCTGCTCAGCGGCACGGACGTGCTCTTAGCTAAGAGCAGCGCCGTGCCGCTGGCACGGACGGACAGCTTGCATCGGCGGACGGACGAGCTCGTGCTCAGCTGCACGGACGGACGAACGGCAAAACGAAACCGCTGCAGATGCTCTTAACACACAAAATAACATCTCCTAAAATCATGTGTCATCTCCCAAGTATGACATCCACTGTAGGACGGAGAGAGTATTATCTTTAAGTTGGCTCAACAATAAAAGTTTGTCTGGACACGATAAGTGTGACGTGAATAAGTTGATTAAGAAAGATAGAATCATTGAATATGGTACAAGTACTACGTACCCTAATATTTCACTTTCATTCTTTAATTGATAGTCATAGTGTACATGAAATCCAAGAGTGATCAACTAAGACATTTTATATTGCCGGTATGTGTCAAATGATATTGTAATAACACATAGTAATAAAATTGAATTTGTGATTGATATATCATATATGCCTCGATTTGAGCAAAACACCAAGTTGTGGTTGCGTGCCACAGTACATCGTATTCGTTCCTTAAACCAAACCCAACTTGCTTCAACAACTGGTAACAGCTTGTGTTTACAATTTTATTATGATCAACATGATTAAATCAAATCATATTTATAAATATGTATACTTTGTTTTACAGCTCCGATTCATGTGACGGATTTCCTCCTACACTCTACTACCCTGGCTAATTTATTGAACAACTTTAATTATTATCGAGAAGAGAATTAAAAAAGAATTCGATTCTCGTTGTGGTACCAAACTAAACATTGTATCCATTTTCCTTGTTTTTTATTCGTTTTTCTTTGGGTAAATATTAGCAAGCCATCGAACGCATAATTGCAAAAAGTATTCAATGTTTTAGAAAAATATTCTCTGCGTCCCAAATTATTTTCAATGTAGTATATACTTTATTTCGGATCATTCCCAAACCATTTATTTTATTTTCCTTTTTTAAAAATTAAAATAAGACTTTAATCTCCTTCATACTTTACTCCTTTTTCTTTTTTTCATACTTTATTTTCTATCAATTTAACCTTTAAATGGAGGGAGAATATTTTTTATAAAAGAGTCGTTTTTTCATTGTGGGATATTCCATAGTAAAAATCATTTTCACTTTTATTTTTTATTATACTATATTCTTTCTTCACTTAACATACATTAAACATTTACTATTTCTTAAACTACGTATCAAATATAGTATTATATATCCTGGAACAAAGAGAGTATTTCTCTTTCTCAGGCTCAATCTAACGAACCAATATAAATATTAACATACATTAAACATTTACTATTTCTTAAACTACGTGTCAAAAAGAAATGCATATAGTATTATATATCCTGGAACAAAGAGAGTATTTCTCTTTCTCATGCTCAATCTAGCGAACCAATATAAATACTAATTTGGCAATGTTTAATTTAGAAATTATTAATTAGTTGAGATTTGCATGCCTAATAAAAAAAATGGGTATTCTTATAATCAAATGTCCCAGGTTTAAATCCTGCCAGCACATTAATTATAGGGTGTGTTTAACCAAGCATGTGACTAGGTTTCGTAGTGCAATTTATATTTCGTGCATAGGGACCGATAGAGGTGGAGTTGCACGAAGTCCGTATGTTTCACCAAGCCCACAGCCAAGTTTTTTTAGTGCAATTCATGTTTCATGCACGGAGACCGATGGAGGTGGAGGCGTGCAGAGTCGGCTGACCCTACCGTTGCGTACGAGTATCGGAAAGTTTATTAAGTTCAATCTTTTGAGTCATCGTTGACCCTACATTCTACAACTTTGGCTCATGAATTTTGTTTAAAGAAGTGACTCAAGTAACGTGGGACGGAGGGAGTATAGACTATTGCACGAGAGAGAGGAGCCCGTCGGACGCAATTCCGTTATTAGGCAATCACATCGAATATCGGTTACAAATTGCTCTTATCATAGTGAAAAAAGCATAGGTATAAACAAAATAAAGAATGTAAGTGCAAAAATAGAAAAAGAGGCAAAGAGGTTGTTAAAATTGTCACTACATATATATCCATTGAATATAGTAATGTTTATATATAGGCTACACTGATTCACATATATAGTTTTATTTAAATAAGAAGTCGTCTGAATGAGTTGCACGTAAATTAATTATATATATATAATATATATGTAGGGGTATAGATATAGATGCACACGCAGACGCAGACGCAGGCACATAAAATTGTCTGAGTTAAGTGAATTTTGTTCATATTTGACTTCTCTTACACCAGTAGGCATGCAATGCAATGGATCCCTACAATATGCCAACAAAAATAGCTTTATCAATGTATATTATATATACTACTACATCTTTTTCTCTAAGTTACTTGAATATGGCTTGACAAAATGAATGACTATCGTTGTCCTTATTTGAAAATATATAAAATTAAGGTGAATGTATGTAAATTCATTATGCATGTATATGAATGTGATGTATCTACATGTTTACCACTCCAATTACAACGCCATATATATATTTTGTTCTTATACTGCAATTAATTAGTGTTGAAAATATTGCAATATTATAATTATGCACGTATACATGTAATTTGACACATTGTACATGGCGCCACATTATACTAAATTAATTAAAAAGTTTAATTTATTGTATGCCTTCCATTTCGTTTCTCTGTCTTTCAATTTGCTGTGTTTTCAAAACAAATTACTAGTTAAGTAATTTACAAGAAGATTATAAGTTGGTATGGAAAATTAGAGAGTTTAATGAATTGCCAGAATTATGACATATGTAATTAATTTATACTAATGTGAAATAAAGTTAATATAAAATCAAAATTTAGCAAAAATTTAGTAATCTAGCAGCAAATTAACAGAATTTATATGTCTATACGATAGGAAAAGGTTGAAAATATTGTATAGCGCGATACACACATGAAGTTGATTGGAATATGGGATGGACTTGTGTTAAATGCGTGTGAGAAATATTTTAGAGAATCGGTGGGTTCCACATGTAATCCGATTAATACATATTTGTGGGACGTGCAATGAACTTCACAAATTGATTAATTAATGCATTAATACACAAATAAAAATCTGGGCCATTAGTTTCGAGAAGACGCGCCAACAAAAAATTAACAAGATTTCAATCACTACATAACAGTAATCATGTTAAGTTATTTTGCATTATTTTGGGGCTGTTTTTATCTGTTTTTCCTTTTTTTATTTTATTTGAAGAGTAAAATTATTTATTGATTATACTCCATGTTGCTACATATTGATAATAAAATAGTAACAAATATATATTTTATAGGATGTCTTATTTGTGATTTTCGTTTATCCAATTTTTTCTTTTTTTTTTCCATTTTTCTTTTTTCTCCTCTCTACTTATTTTTTCTTCCCAAAATATGATAATGACAATCGAATTCATTTTTAAAAATCAAAAGTATCAATAGTTTACTGAAAAGGAAGCATCGCCTGAAAATATTGTTCAACAACACATAATAAAACTTTCATGACAATAATAGAGCTACTTTATTCAGGAGAATAAATCTTTACATCAAATTTCACGATTGTTTCATTCGTGAATGTTGCAATCCTAATTTCTTTACTCATAAATGGTAGTTTCTCGAAGTGACGAACAAGAACGTGATGTATCATGTGTTGTTGAAACTTGAAAGTTATATAGCAAAGATACAACTATTATGAACCCATAAATGTTGTGGAAATACATTGGAGAATGACCAAAGTTTTATAGTACTACTTGTTTTCAGAATTTTGTAATTTTTCTTAGTTTTATATTTTAATTTAATCATGTATTCAATTTAATTAAAAAATATACTATAATATACTAGTATAAAATAAGAAAAAATATTAAAAAAAGATGAATCATATGAATTGTAGAAGGGATTTCATAGATAAGTGGCTGAGTACAGTTGACAGCAGATAAGTAAGACAGACTAAATAATGGAAAAAAATAGTGTGAACACAGCGCAGGAATAATCAAGGAAAAGGAATGACTGATTTTTGGTTGTTAAATATACGTCGTTTTTCTTTGGACTATCAATATTGAAAAATTAGGAAAACACATTATTCATTGATATCCATATTCCAATTCCGGAATTAAAATTCAGGTACTCAAATTTCCTTTTTAGGTATTGTATGGAATTGAAAGGACAAAAAATTACCATAACTGAACACACACAACTCTACACATTTTATCTATCATTTTTAACATATCAAAATTTGCAATATCTCTGAAAAAATCATTGGATGATGAAGATTTCTTGTATTGATAGAAAAGCCTATATTTCAATCACCAGTGTCCATTCTAGTTCTTTCCATTGTAGCATACTAGTACAATATATTAATGTATACATCATTTTTTTTCTAAATTTAAACATAATACGATAAAATTATGGGAAACATAAGCACTCACTCACTACTACTGTAGGAAAAATCCAAGCCCCTTGCAAAATGCCGTCAATTCAGTTAGGATACGGGACGTCAAGCACCAACCTTTTCGAAAATATTTCCTTTTAAGAGCATCCGCAATGGGCGTGGGAAGATGTGCCGGATCGCTTGGAGAAGCCTGGCCCACCCCATTGCCATATTTAGTTTGTATTTGTCCACAATTGTTACACATATTTCTCTTGTTTTCAGTTTCACTTTTTTTTTTCTAGTTTTTAATCTTAAATTTTGGTTTAGAAATGCTTTTTCTGATGAAGATAATTATTTCGCAATTAAATTTAGAGCTAGACATTTCAAAATTAGGTTATTATAGTATCAACTACTTAGTCTACTTTTTATCACAGCAGCATAGTTTTAGTCACTTTTAATCACAGAAAGACAAGAATAGTTTAAGAGGTTTTTGCAGATTAAGAGAGAATTTTTATACCAACTCCAACAAGATGAATAGGAAGAAATAACACTGACTTTAACCATTATAACAACCCTTGGAAAATTCACCAAAAAAAACTGTTTTGAGATTCACAAAACAGAATTACTTGCCAATTTGTTTTCATTTTTGTTGGCATACACTCTCCACGCCCTAATGTTGCTGAACCTTAACCATCAAAATATGCAAACTGTTAGATGATGCTGATCAAGACAAAAGTGTATTCCAACAAGAAAATGCAGATCAAGTATGAATAAATACAGCTAAGCCTACCAGACACATATCAGGAGTTTGCACCTGGATCACTGATCACACCAAGAAAATCGTCTTTTATGGTGCCGATGCAAAACTGCAAATACAAAAAAAACAAAATATTACAGCCGGTAGAAAGTCATGCCGATAGATAAACAGAGGGCATACAATTTCTGTTGCATCAACTCGAGTTCCAATTATCTTCAGCCTAACTTCACTTTCTTTCTGTATTTTGACCTGTCAATCATTTGAAAAACCAACCCAAGGGCATGATGATTATTGCGTAAGAAGATCAAATAACAAGTTCTTGCAGTCGAAAAAGGACAAAGAGGGCTACATACAGATCCATCAGAAGTAGTGTAATTTGGGATATCACCAGCTTGGAACTCCATATCATCAGGTATCAACTACATATTGAAAATAAGATGGTGAAAAGTTTACATTTGGGTTGAAGGATTTTCACTATGCGAAACATCACGAGTTTATAGTGAGGTGTTCAAATTGGTAGAAGAGAGTATGCATAATCAACTAAGGTAAACAGAGGAGCATAGCTGAAAATAGTAACACAACACCATTTTGTTAAGTTGCAACATAACTATAAACCAATGCTGATAACAAGTACTGGATCAGATCATCCTAAGAAATGCTGAAATGAAAGATATGCCAAAAAACAAAAGTAAAAAAGTGAAATAACAGACCAAAACAAAACCACTTACATGATTTGATACAAAAACTTGGACAGGACCTGCCTCAGCAAAAAATCCCATCTGAAAAAAAATTCATAGTATGAGAAGAAATGTATAAACGCATAGCACAAAATCATGACGGGACAACAATCATACATATGACCTTGTTAACCATTGTAACAACAGCTTCCAGAATCTCTCCCTTAAAAGGTCGAAATACAACACACTGGTACTTAACCGGGAAAGTAACAAATCCAGTCCCATCACGAATCAACCCTTTCCCAACATTGTCAATCCCAGTTATTGCAACAACAAACCCATGGTGACCACTGCCATAACACAAATAACAAGTACAATATGTGAATTGTGCTATCCTCTCTTTCTATAACATCAATGCACAAAAACTTGAAAAGAAACACCAATGTAGAATCGCGATTGTGTAACCTGCAAGTGCCTTCGACGTCTTTCATGAGCTTGGTCACGAGCTTATCCCGGAGATCACGGCCAAAATGACGAGGGTGTAGTTGCATGTTTCTCTCCAATACCATGTGGAAAAACATCCTTTCGATGATTAGACTAGAACTAGTTTCTTCACTAGAGCTTAAAGTTTGCAGTTTGCACCATATTGGTAAGATCATTTCATAAAAATTCAAACTTGCTTGTATGATACCATCATGTACATAAATATAAACACAATCAATTTCAGGTTTGGAAAATTACATATCGTTATACAAGCATTGTGTATGTACAGTTAATGCCAAGGTATAACCATCAAAATTGCTACTGAAACTAGTACTACGAATTCTTTTATCACAAACATAACGTTCAATGTCCAACCTCATCTATCATTTACTGGAATTCGTCGACTCAGAAACAACACTAATCAAGAAAATCTTTTTCTTCCATGTTAAAATTCTAATATCTTGTCCCACATCGGCTTGGTGATGATCCTAGCTTCTCTATATAAGTGTGGATAACCCTGATCCTAGCTTCTCTATATAAGTGTGGATAACCCTCCCCCCACATCGGCTTGGTGATGATCCTAGCTTCTCTATATAAGTGTGGATAACCCTCCCCCTTATGAGGCCTTTTAAGGGGTGAGTGGCCCATTTCTAATATTCCAAATTTTAATTTGTGCTCCAAAAAAAAAGAAACGAAATTGGGGTAGAAGATTACCGCAGGTTTAGATGTACGGAACAATGAAGCGGCGCGTTTGCTTTGCTATGGCGACCTCTCTTCAATAATTCAATTCAGCTTGTCGATTTCCCGGCAAAAACTACTCTGTTTAGATTGCTGGGCCTCTCACTATAGGGTTTACTAGAATATCATTTACTAGTATTAATTTAGTTTTAAGTCATCAAATGCTAAATTACTTTCTAAATTAAATAGTTGTACGTTGTTAATGATTTAAAATTTGAAGATGACTGGTCGGGCATTTGATAAAAAAAAGTCTCATATTCGAATTACATCAATGCTATATACGGAGTATATGAAATGAGGGATAAAATCACAACAATATGTATGAATTAATGTTTACCATATCAAAGTATATAATAAAACTACAAAAAAAAAAAAAAATCAACAGGATTGAATGGTTTCAAGCTCAAGAATGAAAAATGTTGAACAAAAGATAACACAAATATATTCATGTTATTTAAAATATTTCACCAGAATTTGCACAATTATCAATCTCTAACCCTTTGCAAACTATACATCAAATAATCCCATTTCTTTAAAAGCTCAAACTTAAACAGTATATCAGTGATCAGAAGATAAAACAGTTTCTGAATCTATCAATCATACAACCCCTCTTGGTCCCATATATCCACCAGAAAATCAACCATTTCCTGCAAAACATAATACAGGCGTCGATTTAGTTGGAAAATCTATCACGAAATGCGTCTTGAGTAAGTAGCAAGAACTGCTCGAGTAACTCACAGAGAGAGGAACGGGCTGTGGGAACCGCTTGCTTGTCCCCAGCAGGTTCTCATAACTTGCATTCCAACTATACGAGCGCCAAAGAATCAGTGAATGTGACAGAAAACTATTTCAAGTGCACTAAAAAAGTAGTCAAGGAAGCATAAAAAAAAAACTAACAAGCATCTATTGTGTATGAAACATTAGCCAAAAATGTAACATGCTATACAGATTTTAAATTTTCTACGAGGGACACATGGGCGCATCTGTCCTAATTAAATCCTAAGTTGTGAATGATAAATTCTAATTAGGGATCCATAAATCCTAATCACAATTAATTAACTCTAATTGGACCGGAGTTTTTGCATTTTCAACTAGAACTGTACATCTGCAAAAAAGAACCACATTTCAAGATGTCTCTGATAAGAGGTTTTGTCTAGACTTCTTATCCATGTTAATGGCTCGGAATAAACCCAGGAGCACATTCATGCATTTGGCTAAAGTCAAGAACAAGGCGAGTTAAAGTACCTTAATACAGGTTCTCGATTTTTTTTAGGGGTTTGGGACTTCTTAGTTCCGACCCATTGAGCCCGGCTTTGGTTCCATAGCAGCAGACCTGAACCCACAACAGTAATTTTTAAAACATGTTAATAACCGATCAACTTTACTTTCATTTTATGAATAAGTGCCAAATAGATAGAACTTGCCATGATTTATAAACTCTGGAGGGTTGCTAGCACTGCCACTGCAACTGACACTTTGATTTGAGACGCTGATTGATGAATAGCTTCTCTGAGACTGAAGCGTGCTGTTCTCCAACAAATCACACGTGCTGGTGCTCCAGAAGTCGTCTGACATGCTTTGTTTCTTCACCAGCTGGCCTTGTATTCTTAGTCCTTTTGATGGTTCGTCCACAGCAGTGATCGGTTGAGATTTATCACAGCAACCAATACAACTTCTGTGCTGTTACAAGCGATGTTTATACACGTTTTCCATAAATATAGATGAGAAGACAATAGAGGTTTATGCTAGATCAGGAAAATAAGCAAAAAAAAGGAACTGTCACAGATTCCTGTTTGGTGATACAGCTCCGTAGTCCCTACACATTTTGACATTCTAAATTTCTTATCTTTCTTTCTCATAACTGGCTGAAGGAGCATCAACTTCAAATGCTGACCTTTAACCATTCATGATGGATGTTGACATCATCAAATGTGCGTTAAATGCGGAGACAGTCAATTTAAGCCTCAAAGATTCTTCGAGAGTAACTAACAGCATTCTATGACTATAACAATCATACCTTTCTCTGTGCACCTTAACTTGTTCAGTTTGGTAAGTTAATTTTGCCAACCAAATGAGATGTGGAAAATTTCATGTGACTATCCATTATTTGCCTCTTAGCTCATGTTACTTTACTTTGTGGTTGCGAAAATAACCAACAACACACAGTTGTAGGAAGAAAGCAGAATTTTTGGTGGATAAGTGACTGACAATCAATCCTTTGAATCAAGGAAATATAATGTACGTATAAACTTAATAAACCAATCAACACTATGGAAAAGTTGATCGAAGTCAATTTATTATCAATGCTACGAAGAATTTGGAAGATCAATAACTTATTGTTTTTAATATTTCGGGTACATTTATAGCCCTAGTCTTATAGCACTAAAAAGAAAACTGGACCCCCCTTCAAATTCTGCCACTGCCGTGCTTATTTTTTTCAGCTCTAAATTTAAAAGTAGATACAATGAAACTACATGGTTTGGGCTCTAAACTTAAACTGAAAATAAACAATACATATACTTATCCAACCCTTATCTAGAAACCAATCACAGGTACATAATTGGAACAGCGTGACATTTCCCACCACACAGAAATATGAGGAAGAATTATATAGAGGTCCAATGGACTTTGTTAGCAGCTTGGATTAACCATTTTGGCAAAGCAAGAATGAAAGTCAGAGTTCCTAGCAGGTTCGTTGTATCATTGTACCAAATATGAGGAAGAATGAATGGTTGCGGGGAGGCCCCATAGACCCGGGCGTTACACAGGGGGTTGTTATTTGATTATCAGAAACCAATGTGCTAAAGCTTCTTAACTTTTCCTATCAAATTCCCATTTTGTGGGTGATGTTATTTGAGTATCAGAAACCATTGTGCTATGGCTTCTTAAATTTTCCTAGGAGTACTAAATTCCCATTTTGTGGGTTTCAATGGCTAACATAATTTATTGGCAAGATCTAGCTAAAAAGTATTCAGTTGTTTGAAGGAGCTCGTTGACAGAACCAATAAACATGTCGAAAAAATTGGAAAATACA
The DNA here is from genome assembly GCF_023119035.1 of Salvia hispanica. NCBI lineage: Eukaryota > Viridiplantae > Streptophyta > Magnoliopsida > Lamiales > Lamiaceae > Salvia > Salvia hispanica. Next base: position 13,426,545 of record NC_062969.1, read on the forward strand.
GAATTCCAGAGTCTTACAAATATTGTGACAACCGCCAAATTTATTTAAAAAGAGACACACTGAGAGAGAACATTACATGCTAGTAAAATATAACTATAAAACTTAAAGTCTCAACTGCCACAATACTTAAACTGAGTTACATCCCCTACCTGGCATATTATTTGCTTTTTCTTTAGTTTTGAGCTCATGTAAAACCAGTCTTCACACCTCAGAAAAATACGGCCAGAGTTAACTAATTCTCTACAATTCACTTGGGTTCTCCTTGAGTTTATCATATCTAGCACTACCTCCCCCAATTTAAATAAATGTAGAGTCTCTGATCTCATCCTGAACCACAGCTTGGAGCATCAAATAGGAGGATTAAGATTTAAAATAAATTTTTATCATGCAAGTGCTTATTCTCAATTTGGATGCCTATGGCATTGTCCATTTGATGGTCCAAAAAGGTATTGCGGATGGCTGCAATACGTGAATGGAAGTATAGCACGCACATATACAAATAATTTACATATTTGACGAACAAAAACCAATCTTACTTTCAAGCTTAACATGATTGTTGAAGTATAAAAGGGAAGACATTATATATTCAGAGACTACTGGTTGCTACTACTAGATCAATCAAGCGTTAACTGTGTTAGTCCTCTTTGCCTTTTCATAGGCATACATACAAAATTGTTGGATGAACTTGTACCACCTGGTAACCAAACCAGATACGTCTGATCATGTTATTAGTAATTAATGCAAAATTTCCAAATATTCCTTCCAAAGTAAACAACTTGGGTCGTCATTTATTCATGTAAGATTTCTCCACTGAGTTCATCCCGACACACTGGATCCACGATTCATCTAATTTCTGAAGACCGAGCCTCCAGGCTCCAGGTTACCAAATGAAGGGAGCCTCCTAAATTATTACTACCATTTATAAGTTTCCTATTCAAATTTATGATGACACTGTTTACCAAGTGACGAGTTCAAACCGAATCAGAAAAACAAAAATCAGCTCGATTTCCTACAAAACAGAACCATGATGCTTCCTAGATCACAATTTCATAATCTAAAACAGAGAAAGCCCATTGTCATCGCATTTTCAAACAAGACACACAAAGAAAAGGGGGAAAGGAAAGACAAAAATATAGATAAATCATACTACTCCATACAAACTCTAGTCATGACAAACTGATTCAATCAATTCAATAATCAATCATACAGTCGATCAAATAATAAAAATAATCGAAAATTAAAAAAAAAAAACTATAAAAAACAGATCAAAATGAGAGCACATACCCCATGCAAGCAAGGAAATGGCTGATCCAAGAACTGAACGAACTGTGCAACATCATATATCTAAACATAAACGCCCAAATAAAAATGCGATCTTTCTCCCAAATCAAGAAACCATCAGATTCCAATAGATTAACACAGACCCTGTTAATATTTCAACATAATCAGCATCAATCTCGTAACAAAATCCCTCAAAAACCTAAATAAAAAATGTCAGATTAGAATGATTTGGTTTACCTGAGAGAAAAAGCAGGCACCGCCGCAAAGAGGACTTTACAGTGCAAATCAAGATTTACTTTATATGTTGATATGAATGATATGATTACGGCCTTATCCACAACATTTAGACTCTAAATTACGACCCTTTTATATGCTTATACGAATGATTACGAAAGATGGGTGTCGAAATTGCAAATCAGTGAGTGTTAAAGATAAAGTTTTGGGAGAATGGGAGTTTGTAGATGGTGAATTTTTGGGGTTAGGTGACAGGTAATCATCTAAATTCTTTTCCTTTACTAATTAAACCACCAAAATCTTTTATTAAAAACACACAACAAAACTCCCAAAAATATCATCAATCCAATTATTTACATTTTATTCGGATCCGAAATACAGGTGGGTCCGTTCCAAAATTGGAGTCATGAATAATTTAAATAGCTCGATTTCATTTTTTTGGAATTAAAGAGAATCAACGAAATCAAATGGGTTCGTTCCAAATTGGAGTCAACTTAAATATTAGCTCGATATTTTATTTAATTAAAGAGAAACAAGTTCCTAAATTATCTCATGATATAAACCGATATTTTATTTAATTAAAGAGAAACAAGTTCCTAAATTATCTCATGATATAAACTCTAATATTTGAAGGGATGATAATGATAATTAATAATTTTATCAACTAAGCTTTTATCGTGTAGCTCGCTAGTTTTCTTTTACCCCTTCTCAAATTCCCCCTATTTAATTATAAACGGAAAAGCAAAAAAAGTAGACTAATAGTCGTATAATGATTGGCATTCCAATTTGTAGGCAAATTTAATAAAATATCACAAAAATAAGGAGGTTCATTTTCCCGACACCCAATCAGCCCGAAAAGGTTATTGGGCGGGCTGATTAAGCCCAACTTTTACGAGCCCAACATTGCACGAAGACCAAGTTCATCCAACTTTCTATTGTTTTATTTTTTTTTATACCATCAATAGATTTCTGTAACCTATTTTATGATACCAATATGGCAAATAGCATTAAAATTCGTACAAGCTGAAATCTTATCAGCGATAAAGTCCAAAATATCAAATATTCCCTCCGTTTTCTAAAAGTAAAACTTTTAAAATGACATAATCATGATCAGTTTTAATATAAAATTAATAAAATAAGAGAGATAAAAATAAATTTATTAATTAAAAAAAGTATGCACTTTTTAATTTTGAATTTTTTTTTCTGTTTATTAAGGTGAGACTCGATTTTCACTAATAATAAGAAAATTTTAATTATTTTTTCTTTTCATTCGTCTTTTACTTTGTCAACTATGCATTAAAAATCGTAGTCAATCAAAAGTGCATATTCTTATATAATAAGAGGAATTACAATAGAAGACTCGTGATCACATCATTCATTCCCTAGCATTACATAATGATTTTAAAAACCTTTTGTCACTATTTATTTATGAAATTCCATACTTAATACTCCGTATAAACTATAGTTTTAAATTATCCGAGAATCACGCTCAACCATCCATTTGTTCTTATTTCAACTTTTACAACTTACAAGTATACTATTTAAAACAAGGGAAATCGAATAATAACGCATGACAAAGATTTTGGCACATGCATTTAATTTAGTACAATATCCTCTCAATGTAGAATTTCAAATTTTGTTAGAGACTGAAACCTAACTGCTTTCTTGCATTGTCTAGAGTTTACTTCCCCATATGCACTCCTGCCAATTGGTTTGTCCAACAATCTTGTGACACTTGTCAGCATCTTATTGGTGGAATTATAAAAGAATAGGTCAATCATAAAAGTAAGTTGATGAACTAATGTATAATGCCCAATTATTGGCCTCTATGCAGTTGTTAAAGGGTGGGAAAGATATTGGCACATAGCACCTAGTCTTGATGTATTTTATATTTGAATGTAGACTTTTATTAGCTCACCTCACGCATTACTTATAAAAATTTATACAAATTTATACTAGCATGTATACCATACATCACACCCACGATAATAATAAAATATTATAACGAGTTGATTACATAATTATTCAAAATTTGCATTCAAAAGGCAACCCCAATTTGGGTTCTATTTGTTGTGTATCATGAGAATTGAGAACTACTAATGATAATACTAATCAAATTTGGAATGAGAAATTTAAAAAGATCATGTGCAAATTGCAATTCTATCACCGAACTCATTTTCTTACATGCAAACTCTCCAACAATCTTCATACACTAACACATCATCCTCGACCCCTTCAAATTGGGCAAGAAAATTTGGTCTTTGTACATACCTCAACTCTCAAATGGCCAAATCTGACCCTACCAAACTCATAGAACCATATTAACAAATGATGAATTTTTTACAAAAAAAAAGAGAGAGAGAGAAGATGATTTATCAACATGAATATGTGATCTTTTGGAGGACTCTATCTCTCAAAATGCCATTGTAAAGGGCCATTCTATTGGCTGGCATTTCTTGAATTTTCCTGCCTTTCTTTGAAGTGGTTGGATTTGAATATTTATGGAAGTTAGCCTTGTGTGATTTCCTATATTCTTCACTATTCCCAATTGGGTCCACCACATCTTCTGCAAAGTGCACCTTCTTCATCTTCTTTTTCTTTATTTTCTTCCCTCCATCTGCCCACATGCAATTTTTTAATTCAATTTATATATATATAATGAATAAATAAATATATTTTCCATGTAAAATGAAACATTACAACTAGAGTCTAAATAAAATACAATACATAAATAGTTGCATATATACAAAAAAAGCATTTATTTATCTTATCATGTTAGTATTCAAAGATCTCATCCATGATTCTTGGACAAAAAAAAAATTGAATAATTTTGGTAGTCGAGAAAAACTGTGTTTTCATTTCCCATTTAAGCATGCAGAAGGCAATCGAAAATTGGAAATTAAAGAAAATGTCAAACCTGAGGAAGGAAAATGGGAAGTGGGCTTATGGAGGCGGAGAGCGGCGAGGAGAATCACCGTGCCGGAAAGTGCCATGGCGGTGGCGAACACCACGCTCTGTGATGACAGAATCGAAGACATGAAGGCTGATGATCAGTCAATTCTGACCCTCTGTGTTAGAGAGAGAGAAGTGAGAAGTGAGTTGGTGATGGGATGTGAAGGAGAAGAGGGAAAATGGTTTATTTATTTAATGTGGAATTGAACAAGTGCTGGTGCATTTTTTATAATTATTTTGTCATTTCTTAATTATATTTTCCTCCATCTGTTTCATAAAAATACGAGAGTACGAGAATTAAGATAAAATTGATAAAGCAAGAGAGACAAAAAAGAGTAGTTAAAGTAGTGCTAATGGATAGTGTGATCCACATTATTAGTATTTTTGGTCATATGAGTTTTAAATAATTTAATATATATAAATAATAAATTGGAATAACTTTTGATAACTTTAATAAATTGGGATAATTTTGGATAACTTTCTATAAATGAAGATGCATATATTTTTATGGAACAGATGGAGTATTAATAATTTCGAAGGCTATATTTATTTCTTTGAGACGAGGATATATTTATTTTTATTTCTTTATTGTTGATCCTTTGGATGAGTTTCTTTTCTTAGACGAGGATATTCTGATTTTACTAATAGAACTAGAATTTATTTGTATGAGGTTTTTGTCTTAAAGATCTGATGACGTCCGAACCACTTTGAGTTTTTTGTGCAATACTAGTGTGCTATTTGACTTTATATATATATAGCTAATCATATTTCTAATAGGAGTAAGATTTAATCAAGATTATAAAATTTTAATTAGGCTGATCTTATGTAATTAGACTGGCTTACTAAGAGTAGCTCATCTTAAAAAGTTGGGCCAAGAAGTCACTATTTTAGTGTTGTAAAATCTATAACAAGGAAAAGAAACAGACTAATTAAAATCTTTTCTCAGGTGAGATGAAATATTATGCTGCGTAGATGTTGTATATATATACGACGAAATCTGCAAGGTAAATTCTGTATTATTTGTTCATACTTGCAAATAGTGGTAGTAATTAAACATTTTCCAAACCAATCAAATATTAATTGTTGTTCTAGAAACGCCGCCTGATGGAGCCATTTTTGTTGTTCATATGGGTAAGATTTGGGAATCAAACCCAGTCATCTCTTATCCATTTTATATTTACTTGATAAAAATTTGGACATATTATTAAGTAGATATATTTTTATTTATTTATTTATTAATCAAATTAAATTATTTCAACCCATCTTTCAGTTTATTTCTCCGTTAATAAGTAAGACCGATCCTAACCAACTTTCGCTTTTCGACTTATCGTACTCAATAAAGTTTATTTTTCTGGATCGAGATAAGATAGTACTAAATGCAAAAGTATATGGTATTAGTCTATTAGATAAATCGTATATATCCTGCATATTCATACTACTATACTCCCCTCATTTTTTAATATGGAGTACTACTTTTTAAGGTATGTTTTGAAATTAGAATCTACTTTCCGCATTATAATATCTGTATTAACTTTTCTATACCTTTGATATATTCCTAGATAATTTTCTTTGAAATGACAATTTTTTTAGAATGAATAAATAAATAAGATTACTGACCGAAATTTATAAGTTTCATCTATCTATTCAAAGTTTAACATCGATATTAATAAAGTAAATTAGGGAACATTGATGGTTATTATGATTTTCAAAATTTTTATTAGGATTACGGGTCGGATACAGGTACCCGCAATGTCGGTTACGGGATACCCGACACGTGTATCGGGTAATCCCGGTATGTCGCGGGGCGGGTTTTGTGACCACAAATTTGGCTAAAATCGGGTACGGGTACTCGACTTGTCGGGTGCGGATAACCCGTTTCGCCACTGATAAGGCTAATTTCATGCATCGGTAATGTGCGAAAAATGTTATAATTTGCTGGGTCTAACACGTTTCCTAAGCCAGGGTGTGTGAAGAAAATCGCTAGATCAAGGAAGTAATGAAGGAGATGGTCTAGCGAGGGAAAGGAGCGAAGTGAGCAGGATTTACAAGGAAAATTGGCGTGACAGAGGAGTCTACAGTTGAGGGCAACAAAGTCTTATCTATACCTCGCTGGGCCCACTCAAATGCCTATATATATAGAAGAGCATGCAACGCAAAGGGGATAGTTTTTTTTACTCTTCTTAGCTCACACACTTTGCACACACTTGGGAATGGATCTGGGGTAGTCGTGATCGGCATTGGGTACTTTCTAGAAAATCTCGTGTTTGGCAACACCGTCCGAGTGAGGGCGAAGAGACAATTACCTTTAATTTCAGTTGTTTTGCTTGTTTTCACCGTCGAACTTCACTTTTGGGAGTCGACCTTGATGATGATGATGCTTAATTGTTTTACCATTCGTGGATCTGCGTTTAGTGGTTAAATTTCAAGTCATTTTGCATAGATCTCTCTGCTGTTAGCTTATTTCTTCAATTGTTATGTCGATCTCTGTTTATGTTGATGTTGAGGTGTTTGATGTGGAATTTGGTGACAGATCTGTGGTTGTTTGAGTATTCGGAGTTCTTTTTTTTTTTTTTTTTTTAAATCTGACGTGATGGAGAGTTTCTACTGTTTGGAGTTCATGTCGAACGCTTGGATCCGGAGTGGATTTAGCGTCTGAGGTTGTATTCGACGTGTGGAAAGATAGTAGTTCGATAGATCTTGTTTTTTTCTTCTTGGTTTCTATTTTACTTCGTCTAGGGTATGCAGATCTGTTAAGTTCTTCGTTATTATGCATAAATTTGATTTCGAGTTCTAGGCCCGTGATCTGGGTGGACTTTTGGATCTAGGGAACCTGTATTTCCTATTTGACACGCAGAGACAAAACAAAAAAGACCTTTCAAGTGGCGCCGTTGCCGGGGATGGATGGCGTTTGTTGTTATTTCATTTAAGGATTTGGTGTAAATATTTTAATTTCTGTTATTTCCTTTTCCCTTGACAGTTTATGAGAGCAGGCTTCCAATCTGGAAGTTGGGCAAGCTCATCTGGATCAGGGAGTGGCCAGTACGAGTGGCGAGTCAAGGAATCTACATCTACCATCACCACTAGATCAGGATTGAGAATGGAGGATCCATTCCCGTTCGAGTCAGAGAGTGAAAAGGAGTGGAATTCGTCGACCGAGGAGAACCCAGGATCGTCAACAGAACCAGAGCATTCCGAGACCGAGGAGGAGGAAGACCCGAATATGGCCCATCTAGTAGATCCCGATCCGGAGATAGGGTCGCTCACCGCTCATCTTGACGGTGAACCCGCTCATGCTATAGTTTCGAACCCACGCCGGAGGTCAATCGACATCAAAACAAATGTGCTCGGAGTTCTGCCCACGTTCTCTGGACGGAGGAACGAATGCCCTTATGAGTTTTTAAATGAATTCAGCAAATTGTGTAGCATTCAGAAGCGACCTAATGAGGCGACGGAGGAGGACTACCGTCTGCGTGCAATACCGTTTGCCCTAAAAGGGGAGGCGAACACTTGACTACTAAGGCTTCCACCGGACTCGATCAACACGTGGAAGGATTTTAAACTGGAATTTCTGGACTACTTTTTTCCATCCAACAAGACGAATGCCTTGAAGAAGGAGATTCAGGAGTGCAAACAAGAATACGATGAGTCTCTGAGTTCTTATTGGTCCCGTTTCAAGGGGCTGCTGGATGCTTGTCCAAACCACAGGATGATAGAAGCGGAGACGTACTATCTGTTCTACGAAGGTGCAAACCCTGAATCGAAGGACTTGATGAACTCCTCGAGCGGGGGAAATTTTACCAAGAATAAAGCAAGCGAAGCTCGGGAAACCTTGGGGAGGCTGATCGAGGCAAAGAAGGCCTATGATAACCCACGAAGCATATTGAGGAGAGGATGTTGCCTAATGGCAGTGATGGATCAAGAAGACAAGAAGGTGGAAGATAGGATCGATAAACTGGAAAAGGCCTTGCTAAATGCAATCGAGAAATACATAATCCGCATGCTCCAGTGGAAATTGAGAAATCCCCTGGTCAAGAGGAAAGGCAACTGCAACCATACTACTAGTCAGCCCTGCGAAGGGGAGTGTCAAGCTCAAGCAAATTCGATGGGAAGTTGGAATCCCGATGGAAGTTGGAATCAAGGAAGACAGAGGGACGCTCCATGGAGGACTCACCCAAACTTTAGATGGACTGACCATGATCAAAGCCAGCCACTTCCTTTGCAGCTCGCGAATTTTGCACACCCTCCGGAGAGGCAGTCCAACTGGTCAGGGAAAGGTCAAGAAGGACAATTGCAGCTGGGGTACAGGAATCAGGACCAAGCTAATTGGGGAAACAAAAATCAGAACAACCCAGGAAGCTCCTATGTGCCACCTCATCAGAGAAACAATCAAGGAAACTACCAGAACTCCCAACCGAATCATCAAGGGAATCAAGGGTCTGGTGGCCAGTACAATAACCATCAGGGAAATCAAGGGTCGAATAACCAATACAACAATCATCAAGGCAACTATCGACAGAACCAGGGTCAAGGACAAAATTCTGGGGGAATGAAGGCAAACTTCCTACTACCGTCAAACCGCCGGACCGAGCAAACATTAGTCAAATCAACTTGAGATCTGGGCGGGGTTACGAAGGGCCGACGTTGGAAACTGATGAGGAAGTGCCTATGCAAGCTAAAGAAGGGAAACAGAGTCAGAAACAGCAAGAGGAAGGCGCTGGACCGAGGGAGATCATTGTTCAGAGAGACCTCCAGAAGGAAGATTTAGGGGGATCTCTACCTCGATCAAGGGACCCGTTCTTCCTAGACCCCGAACCTGAGGAAGTAAGTAAGGAAGGAAACAAAGCAGTTGATGAAACCCAGGCTGGGACTTCCACAAATGCAGTAAAGCGAGCAAAACCATTTCCATATCGAGGGGAGGCGAAGAAGAGATCTCATGGAGATTTTCAGCAAGTTGGAAATCAACTTGCCATTCTTGCAAGCCTTGAAAATGTCCGCCTTCAGTAAGTTCATCAAGGAGTTTATTGCAGGGAAAACCAAGCTAGATGGGAAGATTGTGATTGGAGAAACTGTGTCTGCTGTGATACAGAAAAGAAGGATGCCCTCGAAATGCACCGACCCAGGTATGTTCACATTACCCATCTCTATAGGGGATATCAAAGTCGAGCATGCCATGTGTGATCTAGGGGCATCAATAAATGTTTTGCCACTTTCGATCTATAAGAAGTTAACTGGGGTAAGAATGGTTGCTACCAAGGTAGTGATCCAGCTAGCAGATAGAACTTGTATTTGCCCTGAAGGAGTGTTGGAAAATATTATAGTCAAAGTGCATGAATTTCTATATCCTGCTGA
>NC_062969.1:13436460-13455460 GCF_023119035.1 Salvia hispanica
ATGTGAATTATAAGTGTTATTTTTTAGTTGTTGACATTTTTATACGAGTTGTTGACATTCGATAATCTAGCTATTGATATGTGAATTATAAGTGTTATTTTATTGAATGTTGAAGATTTGAAGATTTGAATGTTGAAGATTTGAAGATTTGAAGATTTGAATGTTGAAGAAGATTTGAAGATTTGAATGTTGAAGAATTGAAGATTTGAAGATTTGAATGTTGAAGATTTGAAGATTTGAATGTTGAAGATTTGAATGTTGAAGATTTGAAGATTTGAAGATTTGAATGTTGAAGATTTGAAGATTTGAATGTTGAAGAGATTTGAAGAATGTTGAAGATTTGAATGTTGAAGATTTGAAGATATGAATGTTGAAGAGATTTGAAGAATGTTGAAGATTTGAATGTTGAAGATTTAAAAATTTAAAGATTTGAATGTTGAAGATTTGAAGATTTGATGATATGAATGTTGAAGATTTGAAGATTTGAAGACTTTGCAGCTAAAGTTTTAGAGAGAATTTTAGAAAATGATTTCAAACACAATTTAATAAAAAGACAATTATACCCCCTTGTTGACATAATGTGGTATTTGTTGACATTTTATTAATCTTGTGGATTAGTGGCCTATATTGCATCTCATTTTTCAATTTAGCTAAATAATCTCAACTTAACCAGACCCTATATATATATATATATATATTATATATATATTTATGTTGCTTTAATAATTAAAAACTTAATTTAAGTGTGTGCATGTGATACAATATACACGTAACTACATATATATAATATCTATATATATTTGTGCATGACTATGAAATTAGGGATAAGGATTTATATTAGAGCCACACGTGTAGGTATATAAACATAATCCAAATAGATTAGTTAAACGGTGGAATAAACATATGAAGCCCACGTCAAAAACTATACTATTATTTAAAGGGGATAAGGGTTCATGCTAGATTACATATCGAAAATAAGGGGTGTATAAATCACACTTTTAATTTTACATATTTTTATATGATTAATTGCTATGTGTTAAAGTAGAGTGAATATTTGAACTATATGATATAAGTCTGAAATGGTTATATATTATTTGATATTGATGGTGTAATATGATGTGGGTATGTAATTGGTGCAATTGATATATTTTATATGGCATTAGAAGTACTACAATCATTGGATTAAAGAGGATATGTGACAGTCTTGCCTTGGGTTTGGGTTCTACGGGTCATATTCAATGATAATGGACCTACAAGTCAAAGAAAATATACAAAGAGGGGCCTTCGTAGAAAGGTCAAAATACAAAGAGGGGCCTTCGTGGAAAGGCCAAATAATAAAAGGGACCTTCGGGTCGTATACAATGGAAATCCCGGGCAGATACCAGACTTGATTTGTCACAGAATAATAAAGAAGAACAGAAAGGCATACGCATATGGATATGAAATTATTTATGATATTTATTGCTTATGGTTATATATGTTGGTGAAGGAATGTGTTTTGATATTTGTATGCGTGGAATTAAAGGTAAGGTTTATATACACTGAGTTGCGGCTCATATAAACCACTATTATTTTTCAGGAATAAGATATCAGTAAAGCTTTTGATTGACGTGAGTCGTAGGAACTGCACGTATCATCAGGTTCGGCGGCTGACGCGTTTTGGCAACCTTCTCTTCCTCATCATTTTTGCATGTAGATAAATGTATAATATATAGAGTTGCGAGAGGGTCTCACTACGGTTTAGAATATTTTGCAATATGTACTTGATAAATGTTGTTTTTTTAAATCATATTATATAATATGTGTGTTTATTTACTTGACGTGTTGATTATTTATTTTAAATTTTGAATTTATTTACTGTAAGTAGTTATGTCATAAGGGTCGAGGCGTGACAACTCATTAGTGATTCAAATGAGTTCAATTTAGAGCACCCTTAACCGACCTTCGTTATTCATACACTTATTTTTTAATATTTTTTACTCCATCTGCCCCCAAAAAATAGACAAAGTTATTGACACGAGTTTTAATCTATAATTAGTAAAGTAAGAGAGTGGGAAAAGGTAGTGAAAGTGTTAATGAACTGTGAGGTCCATATTATAAATATTATGTAGGATTATTATTTGTTGAAAATATTTCATACTTAGACTTAGTCTAATTTTGTGCCTCATATTGTTAAACTAGTCTACTTTTTATGAACGGATGGAGTATTACATACTTTATCCAAGGACCATTGATGCAACGGGACACCTACAACGACAACAATTCACCATTTCGTCCTAGAGGGACGGGATGGGATGGGATGGTTAAAGGCCAACCGTCGTTAATACATGTTAGAATGTATTCAAGTTGGATTACAATCTATAGATATTTTATGTATTTGTGTCAAAGAGTGTTTATTTGAATTTGAGAGTGTAGACATTTTATACTACCATATTCACATTGGATTTGTACTTGCAGATATTTTATACTCGTATCAAAGAGTCTTAACTGATAATTTAAGCTCTTATTCGAGCTAATAGTAAAAAAAATCTTTAATCTTTTTACATTAATATTTTTATCTTCCCATCAGCGGCGTATCTACATGAGAACAAGGGGGTCAATTGTACCCCCAAATGTTTGTTCTTTAATACTATATGTACTCCTCCTAATTTAACAAACTCCACCGTTGGCCTAGTGGTAACTGGTAAGCATGGTCTTTGTCCATGCGCCTGTGTTCGCTCCTTCTTGGGAGCACAACCAACTTTTCCTTTTTACTCTAACTTTCTCTTCTCCAAATTTACTTTGTTTTAATCTATATCACCTCTCATTGGATTTAATTTTGTTTTCAGTTCAAATACTCCAAGTTTAATTTTATTTTAGCTTTGTATTCTTTCATATTTAATTTCCATTACTCATTTTCAGTAAATACTTATATGACTAATATAAAGTAATACTATATTTTTGTAATAGTTTAAAAAAAACTCAATATATACTAAATTGAAATAAGTATAATAATGTAATACTATTTATAAAACTAACCACCTCATTAATGGGGTGCATTAAGGTCCTTACACCCCTTTAGTGTTATACACAACACAAATCACAGCCATAGGATTGATGGATTGGATGGATGGGATTTAAATCACCCGAGCTACATTATTCGACCATTTTCGTACATTATTGGGGCAAAATTGGTATCACACAAAAATCTGTAGCAGTTTCAAAACTGCAGTTTCGAGATTTCAGCGGAATTAATTTGAGCGACGATTTCACAACCCAATCTCTCTCCTCTCTCTACGTCAATTCGACTGTAATTCCAGTCTCTCTTCCCCCCAATTCAACCCTCCCCAAACCCTAGACGCCGCCAAATCTCAACACAAAACCAAAATCACGCCATTTTTTCGCCGTCATCAAGACTAAAACTGTACATTATTTCAATAGTAGACCAACTTCAGAGTTCTTCGAGTGTAATATGATGATTTTAGTTTCGGTGAACCTTTATTCGAGGGTTGTATAAAAGGGTCGGATTTCTGGTAAATTTCAACTCTAAAATATTTGGGTTTTACAATTAGATGTTTGTTCTTCAGTGATTGTCTGTATTTTGCGCTCTAATTGCTTCGGATGTTGTTGATTTTCGTACATTGGGTATTTCTTCGATTTTTTCATCAAATTTTAATGTTTTGATGATAAATCTACATCAGGAACTACTCAATTGTGCTTCATATTGAATCGTGTGTTTTTGATGTCTCTTGATGATAAATCTACATTGGGTAATCATCTTATTGTTCATTTTGTTGACAATAACATACCTATTTATAGTGGTCTGAGTTAGCACATTACAAAGTTTATTCTTGAAACGATAAATTGGTGGAATAACACTGAATATTCATTTGTAATTGTGCATCAATACAAAATAAAATTTTGTACATTATACGTTTGTTAAGTGTACATTATCTCATTATATTTTACTCCGTATGTGATACATTATCTAGGCTATTATGTACATTATTTTAATAAAATTTCATTGTTTATGTGTGTGTTGGATTTCATACCGTAAATAATGTATGAAAATTGACCTTTAATGTACATGTTTAATGCTAATGATGTACCTGTGTAAGGATTTAATGTTTGGCGGGAGTTGAATCCATACCCTTTGGGTTTAGCAATCCATGGGGCTAGGTTGTAGTACCCACTCACAAAACGAATCTATCACCAAGGGTAGGGAGTTTGAATCATTCCTCTATGGTTTAACAATCCATGGGGCTAGGGTACAGTACCACCACATGCATTGAGTTTCATATTTTTATGTGTGTTTTGGATTGCTTACTGTAAAAACTATACAAAAAGAGGCATTTAATGTATATGTGTAATAATAAGTAATATACATGTGTAAGGATTTAATTTGTACATTGATTACTTATCCATTGATACATTATTCAATTTTATGCGTACAAGTCTTCCAATTTGAAGCATCATATTTCACCGATTATTTCGATCTGTACAATCTTTATTCTGCATTGATGCTTTGCGTTATTAGATATTCAATTTACATCTCTAGACTAATAAATGTACGCTTGTCTTATTAGAATCAAAGTGGACAGCGGCCGACTTCGATGATGACTTTGATGAGACATTCCACTTTATTCATACACCAATTTAGAGAGGAAATGGCTGTGGATAGGGAAGTTGAGCGTGCTGCCGCGCCAAAGCGTTTACATTGTTTATAATATTCATGTTTACATTGTTTATGATATTTATGTTTTAATAAACAATTTGACTTTTGTACATTAATGATAACTTTGTGTGCATTGTATAATTATACATTACTTACTGTATGAATAGTACATTAATTATATTAAAATGCATATATTATTTATTAAGTATGGTGGCAATGTACATATAGGGAACAATAATGTAACGCAACTTGAATAGTAATGTACCATTGTAATAGAATAATTGGAAGATGTACATACAAGTCATAACTAATGTAGTCATTCACTTATAAATAATGTACGAAAACTCATAAATAATGTAGTCATTCAATAGTAAATAATGTGTACATTCACAGCGTAAACTAATGATGTACATAAAATACATACATAATGTAGTCATTCACTAGTGAATAATGTACGAAAATTCATTAATAATGTAATCATCTAGTACTAAATAATGTAGATGTCAAAACAGCCACCAGAAACAAACTTCATGTGGTGGTTCTATACCCTAGCTCATGGATTGATAAACCCTAGGGGAATGATTCAACTCCCTCCCACTGGTGATGGTTTCGTTTGTGAGTCGATACTACAACCTAGCCCCATGGATTACTAAACTCAAAGGGTATGGTTTCAACTCTAGTCAAACAGTAAATCCTTACACAGGTACATTATTTAGTATGACACATGTACATTAAAGGCCAACTTTCGTACATTATATACTGTATGAAATCTAAAACACTCAAAAAATGGAATTCAATGCATGTGGTGGTACTATACTCTAACCCCATGGATTGCTAAACCCCTAGGGGAACGATTTAAGCTCCCTGCTCTTGTTGATGGTTTCGTTTGTGAGTGGGTACTACAACTCAGACATCAAAGTTCATGTTTGACTTAATGTAGTTGAATTTATTTCTTTAATGTACGAATATAGTGTGTATAAATTTATTTTTATATGATAAGAACGGCTAAATGAAAGAAATTCTTTATTGAA
Organism: Salvia hispanica; assembly: GCF_023119035.1. Classification (NCBI taxonomy): domain Eukaryota; kingdom Viridiplantae; phylum Streptophyta; class Magnoliopsida; order Lamiales; family Lamiaceae; genus Salvia; species Salvia hispanica. Next base: position 13,442,146 of record NC_062969.1, read on the forward strand.
ATCTACATTTGAAATGTATAAAAGCCGTAAATAATCTAATTAAAGCAACTAATCTTGAAGTTAATTTTAAAAAATTATGTAATGGATTGAAGAAGAAGAGATTGATTTGAGAGTTCCGACAATGATGTAGATTGAATTGAGAATGCAGTTTGATAAAATGAATAGAAGAAGACAGACTGAATGTATATAACTAATCTGAATGGTTACCTTTATAATCTAAATTGATAAAGTATATCTTTTTAGATGATAAATAATTAAGGAAATAACATCATGGTATGCGTTAAACTAGGATTGAGATAATCAAGGGAGTGAATAACTGCAATTTTAATCTCCCTAAACTAACCTTTTCGAATTATTTTAATATTTTTATTAATCACACATGGCATAAAAACCGTCCATTAGATAGAAAAGATCAAGGGCTTGGAATTTGTTTTGTGTTTAAGCAATATTTAGTGTAAGGATGTGAATACATCCCCCTCGTTATATTCATATCTATAAAATACTTACAAAATATGAATACATATATTTCAAATGTATAATTTACGTGATACTATAAAATAATTTATTATTATTGAAAATGATGTTTTCCCATAAAAAAATTGAAGACAAAGATTTTTTTGAAAAAAATAGAACACTTAAAAAAAACATAATAATAAACCAAACAAAAAAATTAGTCTAACTTTTTAAATTTTAACTGGTTACTATTTTTTTCACCCCATATCAAAAATCCTAGATACGCCACTGCTTCCCATTCATACAACATAGATATATGGATTGGGGCAAGGGCATCGCTGAACTAATCTATGATTTGATAATTTTTAAATGAGGGATTGAGAATTAAATCTGTGATTGATTAAGCTGTAAGAGCATCCACAATGGCGGCTAGCGTACCGGCTAGCCGAACCATTGTAATCGGCCAACGGCTTTTCGGCGAAAAAACCGGCGAGCGCTAGCCGATTTCTAGGCGCTGGTCGATGAGTTGGCCGCCATTGTGGTGTGCCGATCGGTGAGCGATCGGCCAGCGCAATTTTTTATTTTTATTTTTTTCAAATTTTTTGAAACACTATATATACGCGATTTTAGTTTCATTTTCATTTGCACCACTTGTTTTAGTGGGCCCAGACTGGGGAAGGACGCTATGGGAGGATAGCGGAGAGTCGAGTTCCCCAGTACGGGGAGTTTATAAGGAGTTCGCCTTAAGGCTGCTATGCGGGTGCTTCGAAGGACTCCGAGAAGTTCGGACGGGGGTCGACGCTAGAGGTGGTCGAAGCGAAGCGCCTGAACTCTTCGGCGATTACTGGCCCGCGGCAGACGCAGTTTCACTGACCTCCCCGGATCTTGGGGGTTTCGTCCCCTTCATCGTTTGCTTTGCGCCGCACTCGCCGGTTGGTCAAAAAGCGGGCGCCTTGACCCATCGAGGGATCCTCCCGCATCGCCCCAGGGGAGGTCCAGTCCGCGCCCCCCCGCCCGCGTACACCTTATTCTCGCTTCAAAAAACGCGGGAACAGATGTACAAGCTCTTCCCGAGATTGGAGGGCCACCACAAGCCGACCCCACGGAGAAGAGGTTTCTTCGCTCGATGCTCGAGAGCATGCGGGTCGATTTGGATGCCACGAGGGCACGAGATGGGGGACTCGGAGACGCGGGCTCAGATGCCACCGATGTGGAGGTCCCGGGTGGCGGCGGCAACGGCGGCGAGGACGGCGATGAGGAGTAGAGAGAGGCGGGGCTCGTGTGTGGAAGCCCGATTTTTTCTATTACGTACTTTTTTTTATCTATGTACCTTTTTGTTATTTAAATGAAATGAATGAATTTTCTCTTGTATATGTCTCGTAAATTTAATTCAGTAATTTATCGTAAATTTAATTCCGTAAATGTAGTTGTTTTTGAATTGTTTTTATTGCGGCTAGTCTGTGGCTGGCCTTAGTCTTGCTTAAAATGATGATGTGGCAGGTGGAATTTTAGTGCTGATGACGTGGCAGGGAGAGAGAGTGGCTGGCTTGTAGCTGGCCTAAAAGCCATTGTGGATGCTCAGCCACAGCCCAGCCATTCTCTCTCCCTGCCACCGTCATCGCACTAAAATTCCACCTGCCTGCCACATCATCATTTTAAGCAAATAGCTAGCCGAGTAAAAATAATTAAAAAACAACTACATTTACTTGAATTAAATTTACGATAAATTAGAATTAAATTTACGAGACATATATGGAAAAATTCATTCATTTCATTTATAAAAAAAGGTACATAGATAAAAAAAGGTACATAATAAAAAAAACTCGTTAAAACAAGTGGTGCAAATGAAAATGAAACTAAAATCGCGTATATATAGTGTTTCAAAAATTTTCAAAAAATAAAAAAATAAAAAATAAAGCGCTGGCCGATCGGCACGCCACAATGGCGGCTAGTGCTCGCCTATTTTCTCTCTGAAAGCGGGCCGATTCTTATGGTTCGGCTAGCGACGCGAATCGGCTAGCCAGTGCACTAGCCGCCATTGTAGATGCCGTAAAAGTAAGTTTGTAAGCATAATAAACATAACAAGATTTTTTGTTATTTGGGATAGGAGGTGTAAACTTGAGCTCCAGAAATTCATCATCTCTTCCCACACGACACAACCGAGAGAGAAAGAAAGTGAGAGAGAGAGAGAGATGCTCCATAGCTCTGTGGCGATAACATCCCCTAAATTAACATGCTCTTTCCAATCTACTTCCACTTCCGACTTCCATCGTCCCTCCAGACGCCTCAGGCTCTCCGCCAAGATAGACGATGCCTCCGCCGACCAATTTCTGCAGAATAACTCCATCGCCGATTTCATGAGGTTTAAGAGGGATGACCACGCCCAATTGCAAACCGCTCTTCTCACCTACCGCAAGAAGTTCCCCTTCTCCCTTCTTCAACCGTTTCTCCGAGTATAATTTCTTCTTATCTTTTCTTCCCCTACCCCCAATCTTCTTCTCATAGCTGTTTTTGGTTATTTTTTTTGCTCTGTAGGTGGATTTGGTCTCCACGATTCATATTGCTGATAAGGAGTAAGTTTTTTTAATTTCTGTTAAATTTTCAATGCTCAATTGTTCAAGTTTCAGAAATGATAAATTTCAAGCCTGCCCTTCAACTCAATTGTCAAATATGAGCAACTCTAAAAGCATTCATTATATAATTAAGTCAGAATCAGATACAGGCTTCATCATTATCTTCCACTTCGTTTCACTATTCTAACATTGTTTAGTGGTTGCAGTTCAATTTATACCCCATTTTCATGTAATCTTTGAATCTATTCTGAAATTGGAATTTAAAAATAATGTATTAAATGGGTCAGTGAGTAAACAGATATGCACAGTTATAATTTGTTTCTCGTGCCAACGTCCTCATTGTTGTGTGCATAAGAAACTCTAAACTAAATGTTTTTGTAGGTACTTTGCAACCCTACAGAAAGAACTGGAGGGATATGATTGTGTTCTTTATGAGATGGTTGCTAGCAGAGAAAGTCTAGAAAACAGAAGGAGCCCCGGGCCTAGGAAGAAACTTACGAGCTCAAACTCACGGGGATTTAATATTATTGGATGCATTCAACGACAAATGGCCAAGTTGCTTATGCTTGACTTTCAATTAGATTGTCTTGACTACCAGGCAGATAATTGGTATCATGCAGATCTTGACTTAGAAACTTTTAAATTGCTTCAGGTATAATTCTATCCTAATATCATCCTCAACTAAATTGTGTTGCTCATAACCTTCATTGTTCAATGTAAAAATAACTAAATGATGGAAAAAGCTATAGTAATAGCAATAGCTACTTGTTGCCAATACTTTTTTGAGCTGTAAATTGTAGATGCCAGAGTCCTAATGTGCTAGATTTCCTTCTACACTTAAAAGAGTTGAATAAATTATATGTATACCTTGGTTGATGGTATATATACATTGAAATTGTTTCAGTTCAGCACTGGAATATACTTCCATAAAACACTGAAACAGACATTTTCTTTGATGTCTTTCCTATTTATCTTAAAAGTATTCATGTAGTGATTGGTAGTCTTTTACCTGACTGAATCAGCTTGAAAAAGGTGAAAGCTTCTTCACATTTGCCAGAGATATGACACTCAAGTCCACAAAAGCTATGGTGCAGCCTGCTCCGCCCCGTGAGGATCTTGGTCCTTGGAGGTCCAAACTTTTATGGGCCGCCCGCGTTGTTCCAATGCCTCTTGTTGGTCTGCTCATCATAGGAGGTGTTTGTGCGGATATCGGAAACCAATCAGAATATCCAGAAGTAGAAGCCTTGTCCAGGCTCGATTTTGGTGCAGCAATGAAAGTATTCCTTGCAAAGAGGCTAACATCTGAGTAAGTTTTCCTAATTGAATATACTACTTATAAGGGAAATTGGTTTCTAAAATCATGAACTTTGCCTAAAGTTTGGTATTTCCCATGAACTTTGAAATTGGTATATAATATCACGAACTTTGCATTTTGTTTGGTATTTCCCAAACTCACTCAAATAATATATTTTCATCAAAATCTTATTTAACATAGGCAACCTTGATATGTTTTATAATATTTGAAACCACTTTTTAAGTTCATAACATGTAGCAAAAAAAGTCACGTTGAAAACCACGTTGATTTAATTGTGCCAAGTATGATAAAAAAGTCTCGCAAGTTAGTCAAATATAGCAATAAACATGCCGTGGGAAATGCCAAACAAAATGCAAAGTTCGTGATATTATATACCAATTTCAAAGTTCATGGGAAATACCAAATTTTAGGCAAAGTTCATGATTTTAGAGACCAATTTCCCTACTGTTACATATAAGTCCAATTTCCCTACTGTTACATCAAATTTTAGGTATACTACTTATAATTAATACTTTTACATATAAGTCCCTCTGTTTATAGGTTTGCACAGGTAACAGCTGATGTGGAAGAGACATCTGTGATCATCGGCGAGAGGAACAGAGCTGCTACAGAGGCGCTACGAAGAGCCATTGATGGAGGCAACAAGAAGATTGCGGTCCTGTACGGAGGAGGGCACATGCCGGACTTGGGACGAAGGCTGCGGGAGGAGTTCGATCTCGTCCCCTCCCAGGTACAGTGGATAACGGCGTGGTCCATAAAGAATAGGAATCTCACAAGCAGCTCTCTCCCACTCCTTAAGAAAATAGCTGAAATCTTTCAGTGGCCATTAAATAGATACCAAACTCTAGCGTTGCTCATATTATCTTCTCTTCTTGCATTAGATCTCTGGTTTTGGGAACTCTTTTTTGGCACCACTGTGAATTGGGTGTCGAATGTGGCTTCGGATTTGATTCATTATGTTGATAACAACCAATTCATGTGATTTGGAGTCTTGTAAATTCAGTGCTGATTGTAGGGATATTGTGTGCATTCATGAAATACAGGAACCATTCAAATTGAATGAAATGAGATGTGTTTTTAAACTCACAACACATTCAGACGATCGACATTAGCGCCGAACTAAAATTCTTCAATTAACTGAATATATATAAAAGTTTTCAACAAATTCTACCGTCAACAAAATTGCCGACTAACTTTTCCGCCAGTAATCCAATAGCGAATATGGTGTGTAGACTTCACCAAAATCCATCAGAGCCCGTTGGAAAATTTAATGACATTATAAAATCCTAGTATTTTGCTTGATAATTAAGCTGATCATACATGTATAGAGTCTAAATATGGAGTTCACTAACTAAATAGTGAACTTTAGATTTGGTCCCTAAAAAATTGCACTTTACACATTTTAGATCTTGGAATTATGAAAATATCACTTGAAGTATATGAATTAAAAAAAAATCCCTTAATTTCTGTTTTTACCCTGAACCCTAAAACATAAAGACAAATTTTTTTCTCTCTCTTTCCCCTTACCATCTCATCTCTTCTCTTTTGTATTGTGATAACTTTTATATGACACTTAAATTTCCATAATTTAAAGATAAAAATTGTATAATCTAATCATTTGATAAATATCTTCCTATTGAGTTTGAAAGTTCAATACTTCAAAACTGTGCAAATGTAATTTAATACATGTATTATAATATCATATGATAAACTGAAAAAACATTAATTTTTAATAAAGAAAATACTTCCTCCTTTCCATAAAAGATGTCACACTTTCTTTTTTAGTTTGTCACACTAACGATGTCACATTGTCATTTTTAAAAAAAGTTCTCACATTAGTATAAATATTAAATTTTCTCTCTCCACTTGACTCACAAAATAAAACCTTCTAAAATCTCGTGTCGTCCCACAAGTGTGACATCTTTTGTAGGACGGAAAGAGTAACAAAATTTTGAAGGCATTAACAGTAGCCCAATTCTAGCTAGGGCTGGGGAAAAATACCGAAATACCGAAAAACCGGTCTTATCGTACCGAAAAAATATCGAAAATACCGTTGTTTTGGTATACCGTGACTTTCGGTATGGTATGATACCTTACCGAAAGATTGCGGTAAGGTAACGATATGAATTTTCAAATACCGCGGTATACCGCTGCATACCGAAATTCGGTATATACCGTAAACTAAGGTATATACCGTAAATTAAGGTATATGCCACAATAATATAAACACAATTGTATATAAAATATATTTTATATATTTTTAAATTATAAATCTATTGTGAAATATAAATATAATTATGAATAAATTATATTTAATTTATTTTTAAAATTATAAATTATAAATAATATTTTAAAAACTCTAATTTTCTATTTTAATTGATGTTGAAAGTCAGGTATACCGCAAAAATAAGGTATACCGAACTTCGGTACGGTATACCGAAAATGAGGTACGGTATCGGTATGGAAATTTGTCATACCGAATATAAGGTATACCGAAGTTCGGTATACCAAAAACTTTGGTAAGGTAAAGGTATGACTTTTTCGCATACCGTATTTACGGTAAGGTATACGGTATGGTGGTTTCGGTAAGGTATACCTTACCTACCCACCCCTAATTCTAGCTTTTTATCTTCATTTTTCATTCACTTGCAATAGTCTGGATTATAGCTCAGACTATACACCCGCCCTATCCCCAGTTTTCCACTTCACTATTTTTATGTTTTAAAAATATTTATGTTGTTAAATAAAATAAAATATCAAAATAACACAAATTAAAAATGATATGTATAATGAAAATGATAAAAAAAAAATCTATCGTCCAAGCTTCCGTAATAGCGTACGATAGTCTAGACAACTATCGTTCGGCCTGAAGGCGCGGACCATGTGAAGGACGAGGGGGTGGGGCGACCACCTGCAATAGTGGACGGTCTGAGTGGAACAATATAATTTCAAGTTTAAGATTGTATTAATTTATATCGTTCAGCCTAGAACAATATTGTAAAAGTTAATTGTCATTTAAATAGGATCACACGATTAAAAAAAATGATAGATGAGAAAGAGAAAGAGAAGTTGTGTGATAAAGAAAATAGCGAGGACTTGAAAAGAAAGATTAAAGAAAGTTTTTTTATACCTTTTCAGGTTTCAAGAGCAAAAACAGAAATTAAATATAAGATTGTCGACTGCACATTAGTTTGATTTTGTTCGCTTGGGTCAAGTTCGTACGGGTTTATTTTTAGGTCACTCCTAAAATGTCAAATTAATTGAGATTGGACAAAGATTATATACATCTTCCGACTTTCCTGACTCATCAGATGTGGGATGGATTTATGTACATGACATTAAAGACTTTAAATGATGCTATGTTTCTAACTTAGAGAGTGGTGGTGATATTTTTCCTAATTTGAGAATCTAAAATATGGAAAGCGTTAATTTTATTATTCACTCTTAGCTAAATTAATTAATAAAAAATAGTACTAACGATTAAGTGAGTATATACAATGTAAATATTCTTCATTGGAATTATAAAATTCTCTATGATAAAATGCCACTCTTTCTGTCCCTAATAATTTGTCACTATTTGATCTGACACGGTTCTAAGAAATACTCCATAATAGATCTAATAAAATATGAGTGAAAATGAGTTAGTGAAATGTGGGGTCCTATTATAAAAAAATAGTACTCCGAAAGGTAACAAATTTTTAGAGACAAACAAAAATAGAAATAACTGACAAATTATCAGAGATAGTAATAATTAGTCCTATAAACCTTCCCGTGGTGCAAATCCTGGTTGAATTATACAGTACTCCAGATTTTAGATAGAGTGAACTACAAAAATGGACCTTGGACTATGTGTTTATCTCGCCCAAGTCTCTGGACTTTAAAAATATTATTAGACATCCCTGAACTAATGGTTTATTTTGAAATTGGTCATTTCAACTATTTTTTATCCGAAAATGCCATTTTGAGCATTTGGACAATTTCGTCTTTTTACATTTTAACTGTTTTAATATGATATTATTTCAATGATATACTAAATCTGATATTATTTCAAAATAATCTTCTTCCTCTCTTTTCCATCCTTCACTTTTTTTTTTATTTCAATATTAAATTTGATTTTATAAAATTAAATTTAAAATTTGGATTTTTAAATACCAAAAATTATTTTTAATTAAAATTATTAATTTATGTCTTATCTATTTACAACCCCCGAAATCTATGATATTGTCATTTTGAATCTATTTTGAGTATATGTGATACCTCAAATTAAAGCTTTTGTTAGGATATGTAAAACAAGATGTACATAAAAAGGAGATGAGAGAGAAGTGAGAGTCAAAACGGTTTGCAACAACATCGTTCCGATCCGCTTGACTCTCCCTCAATTTCTCTTGGTGCAATTTGCAAATCCCATTCTTTTCCCTTCGATCCCAATTCAACCACATTTATGCTCCCATTTCCAAATCATTTCCATGTCATCATTTATTTTGCTTTAAATTTGTAGCAGTTCTATTTAATAGGGTAAAGCTTCTTCATCCACCTTTCTACCTCACTCTCATTCTGTTTTAGCAAAAAGAAAAAAGAAAAAAAATGAAGATCATACCACAATGGAGGGCCGATCGACGCCCCATTCGGACGGCCCGTTTCCTGCTATGGTGGGGGCCCTCCATTGCTAATGCTCTCATCTCTTCCCACACACAACACAACCTCTCTCTATCCCGACCGAGAGAGATGCTCCATAGCTCTGTGGCGATTACATTTCCAAAATTAACACGTTCTTCCCAATCTACTTCCACTTCCGACTTCCATCGCCCCTGCATCGCCGATTTCAAGAGGTTTAAGACGGATGGCCACGCCCAATTGCAAACCGCTCTTCACACCTACCACAACAAGTTCCCCTTCTCCATTTTTCAACCCTTTCTCCGAGTATAATTTCTCTCTTTTTTTTTTACCCCCAATCAATCGCGCCTTTTATTCGTAGCTGTTTTATTTTTTTTTGTTTTTGCTCTGTAGGTTGATTTGGTCTCCACGATTCATATTGCTGATAAGGAGTAAGTTTTTTTGAATTTCAATTAAATTTTCAGTGCTCAAGTTTCAGAATTGAAGATTTTCAACTCAATTGTCAAATATGAGCAACTGTAAACGCATTCGTTGATTTGGGGATTTAAATATGATGTAATGAAAGGGATACAAATTGTTTGTCATTATGTGTTTGTAGGTACTTTGCAAGCCTACAGAAAGAACTGGAGGGATATGATTGTGTTCTTTATGAGATGATTGCTAGCAGACGGAGGCTAAAAAACAGCCGTGGACCTGGGAAGAAACTTAAGAGCTCAAGCTCACGGGGATTTAGCATTATTGGATGCATTCAACAACTAATGGCCAAGTTGCTTGTGCTCGACTTTCAATTAGATTGTCTTGACTACAAGGCAGATAACTGGTATCATGCTGATCTTGACACTGAAACTTTTAAATTGCTCCAGGTATAATTCTATCCTAATATCATCCTCAACTAAATTGTGCTTCATCATTCAATATAATAATAGCAATAATTTTTCGAAGTAGGTTTCGTTCTACGCTGAAAGAGTTTAGTAAATTATATTGCTTCTGCTATGCATTTTTCCGTTTGGCTTTTCTAATCATAAAGGCTAACTCTTTCACCACTGCGCCACGTTCACTGTTTTGGTAAGAGTATAACTTCAATTATTTATTATTCTTATATATACCCTATTCAACAATTTTTACTTTATTCTATATTTAATCATATGTTTCTATAGACTAATTAATCAACCATATTTATTTATATTTCCATAAATTAATTCGTTAACTATTATATTTTACGTATAATATATATTTCATCATTTTTGTTAATTAATTAATTTTAATAGGAGTAATATTTTATTAATCACTAAATTTTGATATTGTCATATATGATATAGATATATTACTTACATACAAATTTGAATATTATAAGTATATACTATTTATTTAATTATACTTATCATCCATTAAATTTAATATTATCATTCATTAAATTTTTATAGTTTTATGTTATAAGAGTATATAGAAATATATTATTACATACGGAGTATAAATTTTGATTTATTTATATAATATAAATTTAATTATATATTTGTACAGTGTTCCGGTCCGACCAGTTGAACCGTGAACCAGTAGCTTCGCCGGTTCACTTGCCGGTCCGGTTTTAAAACATTGGTTTCAGCACTTGGGAAAATGCTTCCTTAAAACACTTAAATAGACATTTTCTTTGTTGTCTTTCCTATTTATCATAAAAGTATTCATGTAGTAATTTGTAGTCTTTTACCTGACTGAATCAGCTTGAAAAAGGTGAAAGCTTCTTCACATTGGCCAGAGATATGACACTTAAGTCCAGAAAAGCTATGGTGCAGCCTGTTTGTGTGGATATCGGAAACCAATCAGAATATCCAGAATTAGAAGCCGTGTCCAAGATCGATTTCTGTGCAGCAATGAAAGTTTTCCTAGCAAAGAAGCTGACATCTGGGTAATCCTAATTGAACACTAATCATAATTAATACAAGTTTTTGCATCTAAGTCTTCTGTTTATAGGCTTTCACAGGTAACAGCTGATGTGGAAGGGACATCTGTGATCATCGGCGAGAGGAACAGAGCTGCTACAGAGGCGCTACGAAGAGCCATTGATGGAGGCAACAAGAAGATTGCGATCCTGTACGGTGTAGGGCACATGCCGGACTTGGGACGAAGGCTGCGGGAGGAGTTCGATCTCGTCCCTTCCCAGGTACAGTGGATAACGGCGTGGTCCATAAAGAATAGGAATCTCACAAGCAGCTCTCTCCCATTCCTTAAGAAAATAGCTGAAATCTTTCAGTGGCCATTAAATAGATAACAAACTCTAGCGTTGCGCATATTATCTTCACTTCTTGCATTGGATCTCTGGTTTTGGGAACTCTTTTTTCGCACCACTGTAAATTGGGTGTCGAATTGGCTTTGGATTTGATTCATTGTGTTGATAACAGCCAATTCATGTGATTTGGAATCTTGTAAATTCAGTGCTGATTGTACTGATATTGTGTGCATTCATGGAATACAGTACTCTCTTAGGGTGAAACTTTCAAATTGAATGGAATGAGATGTGTTTTGTACTCACAACACATTCATATAAAAATCGTTAAAAAAAATTATGATGCAAAGTCAACTCACGCATATATACAAGCATATGGAGTAGATAAACTACTTTATAAAAACCTCCCAAAATACACTTCAAAATTTGCTCTAGTTTTGTTTAACAAGAGATGGGAGGAACAACTTATAAAACTTCCCTATTGTGTAGTCATTTACAGACAATCGACATTAGCGCCGAACTAAAATTCTTCGGTTAACTGAATATATATGAAAGTTTTCAACAAATTCTACCGTCAACAAAGTTGCCGATGAACTTTTCTGTCCGTAATCGAATAACGATTCACTTCATCAAAATCCATCAGAGCGTCTGTTGGAAAATATAACTGACATTATAAAATCCCACTAGTATTTTGTTTGATAATTAAGCTGATCATACATGTATATTGCCTAAATATGTAGTTCACTCTATTAGCTAAATAGGGAACTTTAGATATGGTCGCAAAAAAAATTGCACTTTACACCTTTTAGATCCTAGAATTATGAAAAATATCGCTTGAAGTCTATGAATTAAAAAATTCCTTAATTTCTATTTTTATCCCTAAACCCCAGAAAACATAAAAGACTTATTTTTTGCTATCTCTTCCCTCCTCTCTCTCTGTCCTCTCTCTACCTCATCTCTTCTCTTTTGTCATGATACCTTTTTATATGACACTTAAATTTTCATATTTTAAAGATAAAAGCTGTATAATCTGCTCATTTGATAAATATCTTCCTATTGAGTTTGAAATTTCAATACTTCAATGTTGTGCATGTGTAATTTAATGCATGTATTATAATATCATGTGATAAACTAAAAAGACATTAATTTTTTCTAAAGAAAATAACAAAGTTTTGAAGGCATTCACAGTAGCCCAGTTCTCGCTTTTTATCTTCATTTTTCTTCCACAATGTCAGTATTTTATCCCCATTTTCTCACTTCACTACTATTTTTATCTTTTTAAAATTTTGTGTTGCTAAATAAAATAAAATATCAAAATAACACAAATTAAAAGGAAATGAAGGTGTAAAATGAGATGTATATGTGTATAGTGAAAATGGTAAAACAGATATGAAAATCTATCGTCCGAGCTCCCAGAATAGCTGACGATAGCCCGGACGACTATCGTCCCGCCTAAAGGAGAGGGGGGGTTGAAAGGAAATGGACTAGAATTAGATTAATATGGATAAAGTAATTATAGTTGGGCTATAATTATAATAGTCCATAAGCCCAACAATCATGAAACCCTAGTGACTCTTCATCTATATAATGGTTATTTATTCTCCATTGTGGGGCATGAGAAATAGCGTAACATTAGAGAGAAAATACGTAAAGCTTTGTAGAGAGAATTCCTAGCATTCTTCTACGGAGCAATTGTACCGGGATAGTTCCTGCATCGGATTGGATTGCACGTGGACTTCGATAGTAGTGGATTCAACTTGCAGGATTCAATCGCAGAAGAAAACAACACAACAAGTAAGATTTAGTTCCGTTGTGTTTTACATGCTCAACTTACAATATGATTATGAATCTAGATCTGTTATTCTTGTATGCAATTTTCTTATATGCAATTTCTGCTACGTTCATTAGATGAATACAAGAATTACTAACAGTGGTATCAGAGCCCGGAGCTCGATTCTTAATTATTTTGTGTGATAATTATTTTGTGGATTGTTTTGATATTAAATCTATGTAATTGGGATTCGCATAGAAATTGGATTTCAACATGTCTTTGGAACTGAAATTAGATTTCACTTTTTGGAGTCAGTTTGACGGTGAAGGTTCTGGGAACCAACAATGATTTTGAAATTGGTATTCTAA
>NC_062969.1:13455560-13504617 GCF_023119035.1 Salvia hispanica
GTGGAAAATGTGCTCAGATCAAGTGATTAAACGCTGCATTCCCGAATGGGAACAAAGAGATGTGTTAAATCATTGCCACGCGTTAGCATGTGGAGGTCACTTTGGGCCATGGAAAACAGCGAGGAAGGTTCTCGATAGCAGATTTTATTGGCCAACATTGAATAAGGATGCTTTTGAGTTCTGCCAGTGTTGTGAGAGATGCCAGCAGACCGGGGGGATTTCAAGGAGAGATGAGATGCCTCTGATCCCAGTGATCGTGTGCGAAATTTTTGATGTGTGGGGAATGGACTTTATGGGACCGTTTCCGTCATCCTATGGGAATACTTACATATTGGTTGAAGTGGATTATGTATCTAAGTGGATAGAAGCTAAGGCCACCACAACTTGCGAATCGAAGGAGGTGGCGAAATTTCTCAAGGATAATATTTTCAATAGATACGAAGTTCCTAGAGCCATCATCTCAGACTCAAGGAACACATTTCTGTAATCGCACCATCGAGGCTTTGATGAAAAAATATGATGTACACCATCGAGTGTCAACTCCTTACCATCCTCAGTCTAATGGCCAGGCAGAGATTTCTAATCGCGAGATCAAGGCGATATTGGAGAAAACAGTTAATCCGTCAAGGAAGGACTGGAGCAAAAGACTCGGGGACGCATTGTGGGCCTACAGAACTGCTTTTAAAACGCCTATTGGAATGTCACCTTACAGACTTGTGTTTGGTAAGATGTGTCACTTACCTGTGGGTATTGAACACAAGGCGTATTGGGCAGTGAAAGAAATGAACATGAAGCCGATAGCTTGCGAAGAAGAGAGGAAGTTACAATTGCAAGAGTTGGAGGAACTTCGGCCGGAGTCGCTTTGAGTCTCCGCTATGTGGTACAAAGAAAGAAACGAAGTTATGGCATGATAAAAACCTTCAGGTCGGTGAACTTCATGTGGGACAGTAAGGTGCTCCTTTTTCGCCTCGGCTTAAGCTAATGCCAGGGAACCCAGAAGTCTAAGTGGATCGGCCCATACACCATCGTTGGCATCCGAGCAAATGGAGCAGTGGAGATCCAGGGAAGTGCTCCAAACTCTGTTCCTTTCCTTGTAAACGGTCATAGAGTGAAAGTCTATAGGGATAATTCTGAGTTGTGTGTTGTGGACGAGATTCCACTACACACACTCCCTATTATTGCCTAAAGGGACGGGGGTAATTTCCGATGAATTCCTGGGTCAAGGAGTAAGTTAATGATTTTGAAAATTCAAAACTGAACCAGGGAATCTCGGAAATACAACACGGATGTAAATAGTTTAATTGTTTTCCTTTAAAATATATATATATATATATATATATATATATATATATATATATATATATATATTTTCGAAGTAATTCAGACTCAAGGGAAATCGATATTTTATGCCCTAACCTCACCTAGGGGTCTGGAACCTTCATTTTCTTTATTTTGTAGGGCATGGTCGAGGGGATTTAGCCAGGAGGAGAATCTGAAGGAAGGAGTCAAGGAGGGAAAAGATATTTCGAATTTCAAATTCTGGCCGATAATTATGGGAGACATACGGTTGCTTACATCACGCCTGCAACCGCACCATCTTTTCACCAGAAAAACAACCGTCGTCCTTCTCTCTCCAGTCATTCCTAATTAGACAAAATTTTTGATTGGTCTTCCTTCTCTCTTAATTCATTTTCTCTCTCTAAAAACGGACGAAACCCTAACCAAAAAATTGCCCAGTTTTTTTCATTTTTTTTTCAGATCTACACCGATGGACTCTACCAAGGGCACTGAGTATGACCCAACCTTGTTGGCCGAACTGACGCAGAAGGTGGGAAGTATAGAGAAAGCAAAGGAGGTGTATGCCCTATTCGCCGCCATTCTAATGCCGTCAAGCGCCGATTGCACCGTACACTGACGATTCTCTGTTAGATTCGGCTGCGAAATCGGCGAATCTCTCTGAAGAAGGATCGCGAAGTCGCTACACCACCGCATGCAGTAAAACCGCTTCGCAAAGAGGCATGTGGAAGAAGAGGAGGCATTACACAAACAAATACGGAGGATGGCGAACCGATTTATGACTTAGACTCGTGGAGACATGCGGGAAAGGAACCGAGAGCCCTAATCTCGAGGGTAGGGAAATGTGTGAGGGGGAAACCCCTATTTCTCGTTGAGTTCGTGAGGGGGTAAACCCCTTTGTTTGAGAAGATCAAATGGAGCCGAAACCCTGTATGTCTTGGGTAAAAGACTACCGAGTGGGGAAACCCCTACTTTGGGAGAATCACCTGCCGAGTGGGGAAACCCCTGATTCTTCGAGACTGGGGATGGAACCCTGTTGATTTCAGTGGGGTGCAACCCCTGAGTTCGGGTGGAGGAGGGGGCAACCCCAAAGAGATGTCAGGGGGAGAACCCCATTTATATCGAGGGGGCAACCCCAATGTTGGTCGAGAGGGGGAAACCCCGTAAAAGCTTTCGGCGAGTCGATCTACATTCAACCATGGCACGGAGCCCGAAGAAGGGCTGAAACTGATCGTGGACCCGGTTGATGACCAGGAAGAAAGTGAGCCCAAGGTCGATGAGAGGAAGAAAGGAGGCACACTCCAGAGAAGCCTCTTGATGAAGTCGATGACTTTGAAGGTTCTAATGACGCAAACGTAGGCAGCAGGCGCGCCGGCCAAGGAAAAGGCAAGAAAAGGGAAGGCACCGGCGACTACATCCACCCGGTCCAGGAAAGCTCCCTCCGTCCAGGAGGTCGAGGAGACCCTTTCCCCTGTGACCGAGGAAACCTCTATCGAGGAGCACGACGAGCCCATCCCCTGAGCCCAGCTATAACTCCGAGGAGGCTGAAGAAGAGCCGATTCTAGGACGCCCGGTAATTTGGCTGACTAAAAGTTTGCTAGAGGAGATGAGGCAGTTCGACGATCAAAAGAGGATCGTGGTATACAAAGAGAGGTGTAGCGCCGGGAAGATGGATAAGTCAGGAAAGCAGTACAGCTCAAGGGAGCTCAAAATGATCGCATGTGACAAAGAATTCCGCGCCTGTATCCGAGCGATAGGGCTTCGAGTGGCTGTTGCAGCACAGCAAGGAGCAGGGTACCAGTGGATTTAGCAAGGGAGTTCTTCTCCACTTTTCGTTTGAAGAATACCACTGACCTGGACGCGGATTCTATCACATTCAGACTTTTTAATCAGGAGTACGAGTTGAGCATTAGGGAGTGTTCTTTGCGGATGGGGTTGTTCACCCAGGCAGAAGATGAAGAGGGGGCATGGAATGACAGGATGGTCGGGATGCCAAAGAACACGTCTGATTTCAAAGTACAGACAGCATGGGAACTGGTCACGCACCCTAAATCAGGGGCGTTTAAATCCAGCTACTCCATAGCCTCCCACATCGAAGACCGGGTCCTCGGATACTGGTTGGCGCAGTGCGAATTCAGCTCTCACTACTACCGATCTCTACTTCACATGGTGCATGGCGAAGGGTATTAAGGTACACCTCGGATACTGGATTTGGCGCAGGCGTGCCACCAAATGACGAGCAACCCGGGGCGTCATATGTACACCTGCCACCTCATCGGCGCTTACCTCCAGAGAAATATAGACATGAGAATTGCCAAGGCCGCTCCGCTAGTAGTCATGTGCGAACCCCCGAGGTGTTTAGTGTTGATTATTTCTTCAACAAGGGGTTGCTGCAGACTCAAGGCACCAGGACTCTCTTCTATTCGTTGGGAGACAAGGTGAAGGCAGAGCAGGAGGAAGCCGAGGAAGCCATGCCGAGTGAAGAGGTTGAAGAGCTGCGCAAGGAAGTCCAGGACGTGAAAAAGGAGATGCAGATGATGAGGAGAGAAATGATAAAGGAGCTCGGTGGGATAAGGAAGGAATTGATGGGAAATCGGGAGGAAGTACAGACCCTGAGGGGAAATATTGCTGATTTGGCTGGTGAAGTGTGCCAAACAGAATGATAGGATGACGGAAGCGGTGGAGCTTTCAATGAAAATGTTGAAGTGGATGCGGCGAGACGCTCCCCCTTGATCCGGGCCGAGGACAACTCCGGGTCCGGAAGCGGTGAAGTCGGGCGACCCCACTCAGAGCAGTCCCTTCGTCAAGCGACCACGCGGTCGCTCCAGTTGATCTCCCCCGACCATTCCCGTGCAAGTTCCAGCCCCACCAAAATCAAAATCTAAACAAACAACACAGGAGGAAGAAGAGGCTGGAGCAGCCAGCCAAGAAAAAAGTGAAAGTGACCCCACCCGGAATCCCACCCCAGTCTGGCTCTCGAGGGAGCCAGCCCCAGAAATGACCAATCATCTCTTGACCAAGTAACTTTTAATATGCCGTAATTTTCGTTTTTTTTTTTTTTTTTTTTTTTTTTTCATTTACCTGTTATATATGTGTTTAATATTTGTTATATCTTCTCCCACTTAGCCCACTGCGTGGTCTAAGTGTGAGAAGTTTGTGTTTTCTGTTGTTGTGTTTGTTTTCCTATGTTTCCTGTGTTTCTTCTCCCACTTAGCCCATTGCTTGGTCTAAGTGTGAGAAGTTTTATTATTTTGTTTGATTATTTTGCATTGATCTCTCTGTTCCCCCCTTCACGACGATGGCTTAGGGACAAGCTTGAGTGAAGTGGGAGGGGGAGAGGAGTCAATGCATTACCCGTATTGCATATTAAGAGTCTGTTAGTCTTAAGTGTTGTCATATGAGCCAGTGGATATAATACGGCATGATCCCCTTAGTGAAAGTAATTGAAGATAGGAGGCATTTCAACTTAGAAGCTTTTTCCTTAAATAAGCCTAGTTAATTTGAGTGAAGCAAGAACGACGGAGAATGCCTCTACTTACTTAGTTGTGAAGCCCTACTATATAGTGAGTTATAGACCTCAGATAACTTTGAGCTAACACATGTTTAAGGGCCACCACTGAATGCTTAGGGAGAAGAGCTATGAAGGAGAAAAAATTGGGAAATGGGTTATGAAGGTATAAGCTGGACGAAGTCCAGGGAAAGGCGTTATAAAGCTGGACGAAGTCCAGAAGAAAGGAGAAATGGAGGAATAAGCTGGACAAAGCAAAATTAAAAAAAAAAAAAAAAAAAAAAAAAAAAAAAAAAAAAAGAGAAGAGAAAAAAATAGAAAAGAGGAGGAATAAGCTGGACGAAGTCCAGGGTGGGAAAATGGTCTAAAAACAGGAATGATAATAGCACGACCCGGGAAGGAGAAACTCTCATAACCTAACGCTTCAGTGGTGTAGCATTAACTTAAGAGAGAATCGATCCTAACATCCCCGGTGAGGATTGAGTGATTGAGTGAACCCAACAATTGGGTAAGTAGAAAGCTATCTTGACAAGCTGACAGATTGGCTAGGTAAAGGAAGGGAAAGGGCCTATTTGGAGTAGTGCAAACTATTGGATTGACCTTAATCTTGTGGGGACAGATGCCTAAAATTGAAACTAGCTCATGTATATGTGTTTTACGTGTTTGTATGATTTTCATATATTTCTTAGTTTTTTTTGTGTCTAGGTCTAGGAGTCGGTCAAGAGATAACCTTGCTTGAAATTTGCCTTATTATTTTTCTTTTTTTGTCTTTATACTTGAGGACAAGTATGGTTTAAGTGTGAGCAGTTTGATAAGGCTAATTTCATGCATCGGTAATGTGCGAAAAATGTTATAATTT
Organism: Salvia hispanica; assembly: GCF_023119035.1. NCBI lineage: Eukaryota > Viridiplantae > Streptophyta > Magnoliopsida > Lamiales > Lamiaceae > Salvia > Salvia hispanica. The sequence continues at coordinate 13,461,224 of NC_062969.1, forward strand.
TTAAAGTCTAACACGTTTCCTAAGCCAGGTGTGTGAAGAAAATCGCTAGATCAAGGAAGTAATGAAGGAGATGGTCTAGCGAGGGAAAGGAACGAAGTGAGCAGGATTTACAAGGAAAATTGGCGTGACAGAGGAGTGTACAGCTGAGGGCAACAAAGTCTTATCTATACCTCGCCGGGCCCACTCAAACGCCTATATATATAGAAGAGCATGCAACGCAAAGGGGATAGTTTTTTTTTACTCTTCTTAGCTCACACACTTTACATACACTTGGGAATGGATCTGGGGTAGTCGTGATCGGCTGGGTACTTTTTAGAAAATCTCGTGTTTGGCAACACCGTCCGAGTGAGGGCGAAGAGACAATTACCTTTAATTTCAGTTGTTTTGCTTGTTTTCACCGTCGAACTTCACTTTTGGGAGTCGAACTTGATGATGATGATGCTTAATTGTTTTACCATTCGTGGATCTGCGTTTAGTGGTTAAATTTCAAGTCATTTTGCATAGATCTCTCTGCTGTTAGCTTATTTCTTCAATTGTTATGTCGATCTCTGTTTATGTTGATGTTGAGGTGTTTGATGTGGAATTTGGTGACAGATCTGTGGTTGTTTGAGTATTCGGAGTTCTTTTTTTTTTTTTTAATCTGACGTGATGGAGAGTTTCTGCTGTTTGGAGTTCATGTCGGACGCTTGGATCCGGAGTGAATTTAGCGTCTGAGGTTGTATTCGACGTGTGGAAAGATAGTAGTTCGATAGATCTTGTTTTTTTCTTCTTGGTTTCTATTTTACTTCGTCTAGGGTATGCAGATCTGTTAAGTTCTTCGTTATTATGCATAAATTTGATTTCAAGTCACTAGCTCTGTTTTTTTTATTTTGCTCATGCTGCTTTTCTTAAGAAGTTTTACACAATTTTGGTTGTAGAAGACGATGTCATTGTCAGTCGGTACAAGAGTTAGTTATTCTGCCAACTTTTTAGTCGTACCTTACTTTTTCAGATATGGTCCCCACAGTAGGTTTATTTCTTAGGTCTAGCTGTTAGTTTAAGAATATTTTAAAAGTTCCCAAGTCAAGTTAATTTTGATTTTCCTCAACCCAAGAAAATGCGTGGCAGCAGCCAACACCAAAAACACTCCCAAATCCTTGAACATGAGTAATACGCATCCTTCCATGTGGGATCGATCCCTACTTCCCTATACTAGGTTTAGTAAATTGGTTGAGGGTTTTTTAAAGAAAAAGTGCTCTGTGTGTCCGACGACCGGGATTCCTCGCGACCCACGAGTTCCTAGACCGAGTGATCTGGTGGACTTGCTGGATCTAGGGAAACTGCTATTTCCTATTTGAACGCGTAGAGACCACAGACAAAACCAACCTTTCAGCCACCCTCCTAAAACCGATTATTGACAGAAGATCTTATGAGACCTATACTTGTATTAAATAATTCAATTCTCTCTATATACCAATTAATATGAGATAATTATATTTTTATTTTTAGTTTCAATTGCCCATCATTATTACTAGAAAATGAATGTTATTTGTTCCATACATATTACACATTTTTCAAGAGAGAAATTTGTATCAACCGCATTATCAGAGCATCCACAATGGCGACTAGCCCACCAGCTAGCCGATTCGCGTCGCTAGCCGGTCGGCTAGCCGAACCATTGCGATCGGCCAGCCGAAAATCGGCGTGGGCTAGCCGATTTGATGGCGCTGGCCGCCATTGTGGCGTGCCGATCGGCCAGCGATCGGCTAGCGCTATTTTTTATTTTTTTTTAATTTTTGAAAAACTATATAAACGCAATTTTCTCTCTCACTAAATTTCTGTACAAGAGCAACATCTAGCGATGGACAACAACAACTAGGCCTAATACAAAATTAAGACCTAAAACAGAAACATGTCATAGCGTCGGGTGGGGCGGCAAACTATAACGGATTCAAGACATACTAACATTTTTTAATGTATTTTTTTAATAAATTAGTGAGGAGTAGAGTGGGGCGGTGGCTCGTGTGTGGAAGCCCGGATTTTTTTTTTTATTATGTAATTTTTTTGATTTTTAGTTAATGTACTTTTTTTTATTTAAATAAAATTAACGAATTTTTCCCGTATATGTGTCGTAAATTTAATTCCGTATTTTGTGTCTAATTCCGTAAATGTAGTTGTTTTTGAATTATTTTTATTGCGGCTGGCCTATGGCGGGCCTAAATCTGATGTGGCAGATGGATTTTTAGTGCTGCTGACGTGGCAGGGAGAGAGAGTAGCTGGTCAATGACTGACCTATTTCTAGTGTGGACAGTCTTAATTGAAGTAATCCCAAGTGCACATCAATTTGAATGCAAGAAACCATACATCGAAGACTTGACATGCACCCAAAACACTGGCATTAATCAATCAAGGTTCATACAACAGATCAACCGCAACTGATTTATTATAGTTGAAGATAGATGGATGATTTCTTATTAAAGACACGCAAATAAAGCTAAATCAAGTAGTAAGAATAGGAGGGATATAAGCAGCCTTGGTGCCAAGAACTCGAGCATTGGTATCGGGAAAATTCTCCATCCCCGGCAGCTGCGTTACCGTCCCGTCCTCCGCCACCTCGACCGGATAGTTGAGCAGGTGGGCCGGAAGGTCCCTCTCCAACCCCTCCCGCGTGTATTCATCCCAATTCTGCCTCGCAATCCCGTTCACTTTCTGAATACACTCGAGACTCTCCGGATAGCTAAACGAGTTGTCGAGCATCCCCATGTGCTCGTACCACAGCGCCATCCGGAAGCCATGCACCTGCCCTCTCGCCGGCTGCTCCCCTGACAGATGGTAAGGCTGGTACGCCCCCATCGCGATCTCCGAGTCCCTCGACCCCGCCATCGACCTCTCGTTGATGTTGGCCGATCCAACGATGATGTACTCGTCGTCCACTGCACATCATGTTGACTACGTATGAGTTTGTTCTGCGTTTATTTGCTATGAATATTTTAATTTAATTTATTAACGTACCGATCATCATCTTGGAGTGGACGTAGATCATGGTCCTCCTGTTCGCCTGAGCTCTGCCGTAGTCTGAGTTGGGGTCAGGTTTTTCAGCAGGCTCGTACTCCCCGGGCTTCTTGACCTCCCTGTTGCCGAGGCAGAAGAAGGTCAAGTAGTCCCTGGGGTTGGCCACGATTCCTTTGGCCCGGAGGGTTTCGATGATGTCAGTGTACATCATCTGCATCGTCCTCCTCTGCCAGTCGAGTATCGCCTGAACGGACTGGCTTTCAGGGAATCCCTCCGGCCACATAGGGAGAACCACGTAGACTCGGAAGGGCTCCCCTCTCTCGATCTTCGATGCGATTTTGAGCGAGATCTCCCTCGGGATCACGTGCAGTGCTTCAATATCCGCGTCGTTTATGTCCTTGGAGTTCCACGCGAAGGAGCTGCCTAGGAAGTACTGATTCTCGATGTAGAGGAACCTGTTCGCCCTGCGAATAGCGTGGATGTAGGCGTCCTGTATGCTCCGGTCGATGATGTTGTCTTTCCCGCTCACGAGGCCGACCTTGGCCGCCTCCTCGGGTTTGTCCGGGAAGCCAAAGGCTGCTCCTCCGTCAATGGAACGGAAGACCTGCACGTTCCACGTCTCCGGATCATCAGGGAATGTCACCGGAGACGGTGGGATTATGATGCTCCGGAGCTCATTCATCTCGAGGAGCAAGTCCTTCTCTCCCTGTTTCCTCCACCTCTGCTCGAAATTAAACAGGACATCCCACGCGGCGGGGCCTTCCAGCTTGCAATGTATGTCGTGCCACGGCTCCCTCGGCCCGCCTTTCGTGATGGTGGCGCCCTCGATGTTCCCCTGATGGAAATCGTCGTGGTGGGAGGTGGCCAGCGTCCGGAAAAGCGGGTGAAACTGCGTGTCGTAACGCCCATCGCAGAGATCGATCCCGCCCACGAAGCTCACGATCCTCCTCATCTGGTCACCGCTGCCAGGCATGGCGGCGTCCACCACCACCGACTTCTGATGGTGCGTGAACATCGTCCCGATGGCGATGTTCTGCACCAAGGTCGCCCCATCGTCCGGGTTGCGCCCGCAGAGCACGCAGTGCACCTCAGTCCCGTTGAAGTAGTTGAACGTCTCCTCGTCGTGCGTGACCATCAATCCGTCCGTCTTCAGGAAGCCAACGGAGGTCCGGTCGTCCCACACCAGCATGAGGACGCGGACGCCCTCGTTGGCCTTCCTGAGAAGGAGCTCCCCAAGGGTGGCGTCCCCGCCAGCCTTGGGGCGCCGCGTGTCCCTCACAAGAGTGATCTCCGTGTAAACAGACCACCCCGTGATGTATATGAAGTGCTTGGCGTCGTTTATGGCGTCGAAGATGTCCTCCCAGCAGCGGTGAGGCTCGTAGAATTTGCCCCCGGAGAGGGGTATCCGGGGGATGAATTCATCGGGGACGTGGGCGTCCTGGTACAGCGTGACCTTACACTCCTTCCTCTGCGGGAAGAAAGTGTAAGGCACCCCCGGGAAGTTGGGGGTCTTGAGGCCGCGAGCGTAGAAGCGCTCGCGGCTGACGTCAAAGTAGTGGAGCTTGACGTGGATCTTGGAATTGCCATCGATGGGCTTGCGGTTGGTGTCGAGGATCTCGAGCCAGGTGTCGATCTCGTCGCCTTTGAGGAGGTCGGAGACGGGTAAGTAGGCGCGGCCGATGAGCTCGGCGCCAACGGGCTTGCTGAGCTTGACGCTGACGACGACCTCGGAGGCCATGTGGGCGCAGTAGATGTGGAAGGACTCGTACCATCTGGGGTTTGCAGTTTGGTCGAGCTTACGGGTTCGGCCGACGCGGGCTCGTTCGAGGTCGATGGTCGCGTACATCTTCGAGGAGGTATCGCCGAACCCCAGCACGTTCTCCACGCCTTCTACTGCCTGCATTTTGCACACATGTATTATCACTATGTTCATCGTCTTCCAATAAATTGGGTCTCATTAGTGAACCGAAATCATTCAAATTTCCCGCAATGCATTCAAATGGTGGTGTAATATTTTTCAAGAGTTTGAGTGTTGAAAGATGGATGAAGTATTATTATGTTTTTTCTATATATAATTTGTAATATTTCTATAATAGTTATAGTATTAATAAGCGTTAAATCATAGTACTATCATTTTTATTAAACTTTCAAGTAAAGAAGGTGTCATTCTTATCTAATAAACCAATGCTATTCAAATCGTTCATTAAGATGAAACAAAAATACGTGCACACACTAGTATAACATTCATTTCCAACGTAATTTATAAACCTACCAATTACTACTAATAAACTCGATTCATTACCCTATCAAGCTTAGCTGAACATATTTTTATCAAATCGAGCCTATTTTTGCAGTAGATTGATTTATTTAGTCTTATATGTTAGCTTAAGGATATTAAAAAATAAGAAGGCCAATAGAAATAATGCACGAGAATGATATTTTAAGCTTGAAAGCCAATCAGTCAACATCAACGGCTCCTTATTTTAATAACTTCATGATGGCTTCTATCAACTGGTCATCATTCTTTATTGTTTATCAACGTTCTACGACAGTAATTAAGTATTCATGGTAAGGTTTTGGTGTGAAGTCAATTTTTTTTCTTTAAAACAGTACTATTAGTACCGTTTGTAATTAAGTTCCATACACCTCAAAATAAATCACAATTGATATTTGTGTCGTTTTAATTATTACTATTACACGTATTTATACAGATCTAGAAGTAAACCATCGCTTTCACCAAAAATTAGATGTGGCAACGGATTGATATTAAAATAGTTGAATGCAAAATTAGTTGTAACACGACCACAGAAAATAATAGTATGACACGATTCGAAAGAGAGAACCACATACAAGCGTCAAATCTTGATTTCAGCTTAATATATTAAAAAAATGACAAATATCCAATCCCGATCAGGAATCTTGGTCTCGGCCACATATTTAAAAAATCTTCAAATGTTGCGCTTTGCGATAAAAAGGGTAAATTGGATTAATGTACTTTTAAAGTCAAAGTTAAATAATACTTGCACAGAAAAAGTAAAAAGTTGAGGAACATAAAATAATTTAGAATAAACATGGATTTATGAAAGTAATTTTGTAAAAATAAGATGACTGGCTTCGATAATCACGATTAATAAAATAGAAGAAGAAGAAGAAAAAAAAAGTGGAAAAACAAGAGCGAATTACCTTACGGAAAAACAAGCCGACGGCACCAATGTGCAATTTGTCGACCTCATAAACAGTGGCGTGAAGATCTCCATGGAGTAGCATCTGCGCCATCTCTCTTCTCTTCTCTTCTCTTCTTCTTAGTTAATTTGTGTTTCTTCTCAAGCTTGGAGATTTCGCATGTGGTTTATATTGAAGATAAGGACGCAGGAAACGAGGAACCCAGTACACAATTAATTCAATTATTTAGAGAGAGAGAGATTGTGTGTGAAAGGGGAAAGAGGAAAGAGGAAAGAGGTATTAAGTTCAACAAACTGATCTCGTTTATGTATACTCCTATATGTATTTTTGATTGGGTAATAGTACTGACAAACAAAAAAATGGGAGGGACTACTAATCACATTTCTTTTTTCCATTTCTTTGAAACAATAAATACATCTTTGAATATTATTAATCACATTTCTTATCTTTTTTTATTTTATTCTTGAAAGCATACTTAAATTAAATTTAATGATGTTGAAAAAATTCAAATCTAATCTAATACTCCTTCCATTCCATAGTAATAGAGTCATTTTGCTATTTTAGTACGCTCCATATTAATAGAGTCATTTTCCTTTTTAGTAAAAGTCAACACATTTTTCCGCACCTATTTTACTCTCTCTTACTTTTTTCTCTCTTCACCTCTCTACCTTTTTCATTTTCCACTTTATTCTTCCTTTACTTAACTCACCTAACACATTTTTTCTTAATCTCCGTGCCGAAAAGTTTTGCCTCCATTACTATGGAATGATTTTGGTCCGAAACATATGACCAAAATATGAATTTAGTCCAAAACATTTATTTTTTGAAAAATAGATCCATAACAAATGAAATCCTTGTCGAAGTGGTTCTTGTTTGACGGTTCCGTCAAAAAACTAACGGTCATGCCAGTTATGCAAAGTTAGTCTCTAACATATACTGCTGGAGTACTATTTTTGTTTTAAATTTCAATTTCTATAAAAATATAATGCGTATATATGTGCAGATGATAAGTAAAAGTGTAAAACTATGCATTATAACCTTAGAAATCATTAGTGTGTAGATATTTTTTACACCGAAAATTGAAATGCAAAAGCTATATTCCCACGTGGGGACACGCAACCGTCTTTGCGGAGAGATTTTCAGTGAAAAATGTGATAAAATTCATAGTCCTACAATTTGTTAGTTTCACTTTCACACGAGGGGAATAATCACTTTTTTTTTCTAATTTTTTTTTTTGTATTTAAGATATCATTAGAGTATCGATTCATTCAACTATGATTGATTATTTGATTATAAGTTAACCTATCATTATTTATCTCTTTTTCCTGCGGTTTGCAACTTAAATTTGACACAATCGTTCATAAATATTTTTTCTTACAATTAAAATAACCGTTTATTGAGTGCAAAATTTACGATATTTAAATATACGAATACGATTAGTGGTGGATATTAACTAGTCCAATTAAGTACACTATACTACTCCATTAAACACCACACGTGAAAATATTTTTCGAATTTGGGACAATATCACTTTTGGTTTACGAAAGAAAATTTCGAGAATGGGCGAAAAATGTGACTCTATTTTTTAATGTTTTTGTTTGAGACGATGATCACTCGCCATTTCTGACATTAGGAGATAAATAAAGCATCGATATATTCAAACATCATTTAATTTTATTTAATACCGTACAATCCCATTCCTTTTTTACGGCTTGAATTCGAGACTCGCATCTATCATTAAAAATACTCACATTCAGTGTTCTAAATTAAAAAATATTTTTCGGTACAACTAAAATTATACTCACTTTAATATGTGTGTTTTTCTATGTTTGTATTTTTCAGTAAAGTAATACAGTATTCGTCCCCTACAGTTTTATGGTTATATGTGATTAAACTGGGATCTGCTCATTTAACTAATATTCCCTTTATCTAGCGAAGACTACTCACTTTTTTTTATATTTATTCCAATAGAAAAAAATCATTTCTAAAAATAAAAAATAAATCCTTATTTTACTATCCCTTCATTTAATATACTACAATACAGTTATTATTAAATAAAATCTTGTGACATTTAATAAATGGGCACTTTTTAGATCATCTCCACTTATACACCAAAACTTTTTGATGTACAAAAACTTCTCCAAGCCATACATCTATTTTTGGATTTTTGTATATAATAACATCAAATATGGTGCTAGTGTAAAACTTTTGTAATATACTAAAAAATGGTGCAAATTTTGAAGTATAGTAATCCTACCTATTAAAGATAATATTATCTTGAATCAATCGTTGTCCCCTCTTCACTAATGTACCTATTTTTTAACAATATCACGACCCCTACATTTTGGCATTACCTTGTCAAATGGGGCACCATCGCTACGATCCATTATGCTTAAATTCACATTAATGTTCGTGGACTTTCCAATGCCTAAAATCGGATCTCATAACGTTTTTTAATTGTAATTGTTGAAACATTGTGCGTTTTTCTTTCCCAAAGTTATATTTACATATAATAAAAAAATATTTTATGACAAAAATATGATAGTACTAACTTTTTCTTTCAAATGAGATATCTATTGTGTTTTTTCTTTCAAGGAGATTTGTCAAAATAAAAATAGGAGTATTTAACTCTGTATCATTGAGTTGGTTGGCGTGGCTTGTCAAATCTATCTCAATACATAATAATAATTCAATTATCCTCCCACAAATGAAATTAAGTGGTGCTGGTTATATTGGATCAGTTTCGAGCAATGGATGGGCCCGGTTCAACAACAATGTCCCTTTCGCTTTGTCTTTATTTTCATTATCCAATAAAGGAATGGACCCCACTCATCACCAGCGACCTGTCACGTGCCTAAATGTCTATTACTGGAAAAACCACGAACACGATGTACATATTTTTTATTTGTTCACAATTTTACGAAATTTCATTATCAAGATTAAAGGAGGGCTATCAGATGATTAGCTATTAATTCAAATTTATAGATCATGATTCGTGGAATAATTGAATGACGACTTACCAAAAAAGTTATTCGAATTTCTCTCAATTCTACATTTGTTTCCATTTAATTAAAAAATTTGACTAGTGCATTTTACTAAAGCATATATGTACGCATATTAATTAAATCCTTAATCTACTGGCTTGAGGGAAAAGCATTCTACTATCTGATTTGATTTTTTGTTTGTGTATATTAGAGCTAAAAAATGTGTGGCACATCCAATAAAGCCGATAAACAAAACGTGTATGGCTATATATATTGATCGTGATATAATTTGTAGCCTAGTCTAAGCAATCTTGATCAATCTAACATGAGAAAAAAAAATTTAGCAACACGTATGTAGATTTACAAATTGACAAGTGAGTCTCGCCACTATTAACACGACCACTATTGAGATTTGAGAGGCAGAGAGAATTAATAAAATATAATTGCTTGCAAATTGCAATAATAAGTAATTGTACACGTGGACAGCATCTTTTCCTATGTATACTAATTAATTAAAGATTAATTTTGACGTCTTATAATAGCTGACACGACACTAAAACGTCGTTGTTGCGATTACACCTATACAAAGATATATTAATAAATTGCAAATTGAGATTATTTTTTATTTTATGTTCAGAAGCAGAATTTGGTGTCTCTTATTCTTCCAAATCTGGAGATTACGAACATTATGTGTTCGGGTGAATTATTCCACATATTTTGGCTTATGTGGACATTATTTTTTACTTCAAATCTTCAATTGGGTGAAATATTATTCGAGAAAAAAGTTGTTGCAACGCTACTTTGTTGTTACTATCTAAAACAGTAGTAGTATGATATTTTTTGGCCACGCACAAGTTGGACTTTATTGGAAAATATGCTTTTTATAATTATTTTAATAAATAGTACTCCATTCGTTCCATAGTAATGGAGTCAGTTTCTTTTCGGTACGGAGATTAAGAAAAATTGTACTAGGTGAGTTGAGTAAATGGAGAATAAAGTGGAAAATGAAAAAAGTTGAGAGATGAAGGGAGTTAAAAAAGTAAGAGACAATAACGTAGATGTGGATAAATGTGTTACTTTAACTAAAAAGTGAAATGACTCTATTGCTACGGAACGTATCAAAATGACAAAATGACTCTAATACTATGGAACAGAGAGAGTAGTACTCTCTCCCCGGCTCCGCCACTAAAGATAATTCACTTTTCTTTTTAATTTGTCATACTCAAGATGATCCATTACTAAAAATGAAAATACATTTATCTTTATTTAATTCTATCTCTTATTTTATTTGTTCAATTTCACACATAAAATAAAGTTGAATAAATTCTTAAGTAAGGGATCATCTTTCTATTTAGGACGGAGTGAGTATCATTTTTCTTTGTTAGGGTAGTTTAAATTCCAGAATGCTACTGTATGATAATTTTGAAACGTCAATATGCAATTTTTTTTTTTCTATTAGTGAAACGAAACTTCACGAATTCGGAACTTGCAAGTAAAACAATGACCTACAACAAAGCTCGCACAAAGACAGTAGAATTTTTAGAATTGTAGTAGTACTTAAAAAAAGCACAAAGATTTGTAAATGATTTATGTGGTTTAGAAATTGCCTCCTTTTGGTATCTTAAAAAGTTAATTTAGATTAAAAGGCTTTATGTTATTACTCATAAATATGACATGTAGATATAGTACGATATTCACAATTGATGAGGATGATACATAAATAGTTACATAGTACTATTGTTAAACCAATGTGAACTACTTGAAATAAATCGTAGTTTACGGCTTCGCATCCCTTAATTTGTTTTGTTTCGTCCCAACGGTCAATATATAGTACTTAATCAATTGGATATTGGCTATATAATTTGCTCCCTTCACATGAATAAGAATTCAACTCTTAACCTTATACTTAAAAGGAAGATGTGCACATTGAGTCACGGCCTGGGCCGGTCCCGAGGCCGCAGTTGCGTCCCTGGGCCGCTCCCGGGGTCCGGCCCGGCCTAGGGTTATCTGCTACGAGACGGGTCGCAAACCCCCAATTTTTTTTTTTCCTTTTTTTGATTTTTTTTTGTCTATTTATACCCATTTCTTCAAAATTCTTCCACCAATTTCTCCATTTCTATCCTCTAAATTATTTCAATATTTTTTCTAGGAATTGAAAATTTTATTTTCTAAGTCTTAATAAATTTTTTTTAGGATTTGTTAATTTTTTTTCTAGGATTTGTAATTTTTTATTTTTCGACTGAACAATGAATTTTCTCAGTTTTAATTGTTCAACGTATTCTATTTTACGATTAAAATATGTTGTAGTTGTGAATAGTGCAAATGAATAGTTGTGGTCCGAGTTGTGGCCTGCGGGGTTAATGGAGTTGTGGCTTGGAACTCCTAATTTGAGGAAATGATGACGTGGAGGGGACTTGCGGCCAAAATCCGGGACGGGGTTAAGGATGCTATTAGTTTCCCACCATTTATTAAATGATGCAAAAGTTAATATTAGCACCGTTTATGTGCAAACCAATGCCCCAAATTTTAAATTTTGGACATCGTGGAAACTTGAAATGATGTAAAGTTTGGACAGTAGTAGTAATTATTTTCATGGTGAAAGCTAATTTACCTCACCTGTCCGGATCATATGCATCACATGTTAAAAGAAGCAAAAACTTTTTCACACAAGAATCGTGGCCCTCACATGTCATAACTTTATTTCCAAATCTATTGGTCTTTGGCCTTATTGGGTGATTGCTCCTCGATACTTCTGTAAATTTAAATCTGGCATATCAGTCTCGTGATTGCGTAAAATTTTTTTTTGGAGTGATGCTAAATGACATAATATTGGCATAATCAGATTTTACAATCAAATTTAATGCACATAGAAAGTATCAAATTTTTCATGGCTATTTTACCCTTTGTCTTAAATCTTTCAGTAATATTTGCTTAGCCTTTGTATACACGCTCTACATAATTATTTCTTCTCTTGTCTTCTCAGATTTTATTTCTTTTTAGTTCTTGAAGCTTAATATATACATAAGGTAGTGGAAACGAAATAATAAAATAGTAAGGAATTTCCAATTAAAAGTACGATCATTGATATTTAATTGAAAATGAAATTTGCTTACTACTACCTCCGTCTCGCTTTAGCAGTCCCATTGACTTTTCTGCACTCATTTTGTAAAAATGATAATAAATAGTTAAAGTGGAGAAATAATAAAGTAAAAAAGAGAATAATGTAGATAAGACTCTTCTCTAAATTATTCTATTTTTTACTTTATTATTTCTCCACTTTAACTATTTATTATCATTTTTACAAAACGAGTGCAGAAAAGTCAATGGGACTGCTAAAGCGGGACGGAGGGAGTATTTATTAACTTTTTAGTTTGTTATTTATTATTTTGATGGGAAAATTGATATTCCGCTTTAATCTTATAAGTTTGTAATTAAGTCTGTATTTTAGTTCATACTAGTAAATTTCATTCAATTGTTATTCAATTTAATTAAATAATTGGAAGTACCAGTTTATCTTAATTTCGATTGAACGATTGTAAATTCAAATTTAATATTAAATTCAATTGTTTAAGCTTAAATTCAGTTTAACATTTGAAAATATAATTTGATATTATATTTAATTGAGCAATTTGGGATTGTATTCACTGAGAAGAGTGAGATATATAATCTATCTCAAATTCGACTAATGGTTCTATTGACCTTAAATTCAATTGCAAATTTGAGATTTCATTTAGTCTTAACATGCACTTTTTTAAAATTTTATTAATAATTTACAATGACTCAATGCATCATAATATAATATATAAATATATAATACTAATATACTATACATAATATCTTATGATATCGAACTGAACTATCATAATCCAAGTTCCTGTATGTTAATATGTATATTTACATTTATCTATGATCAAGTTAAACACATTTAGTAATTGAATTACTTATTCTTATCATAAAATTGCACCGTTTTGATATTATTTATTGTTTAATTTTATTTTTACGCATCCTTTATATATGTATTTATGTTTTAATTGTTTTAATTTTATGTACTTTTATTTATTTATTTGTTAGTTTTGAATTTACTGCATTATCAATACTCTTAATATTAAAATTTAATTTGTAAACCAAATGTGTTTAATAATTATAATAAGTTATTTTGTTGGCGTATACTCTAGCTTTAAGTTATACCTCGTGTTTAGAATCAATACTAAATCATAAACTGTTAAATTCAATAGATGAACAATTAAAACCTCTAAATATTAATTGATATCCAATATATTAATTGAAACAAAAAATTCTAGTCAATTAATAACATTAGCATATATAATAGTACAATTTAAACATGTTATACCCTTATATCATACTAAATAATACTCCCCTGTCATTAAAAAATCTACAATATTTAAAATAACACAAGTTTTAATGAACAATTAGTAAAATAAGAGAAAGATAGAAAAAAAGTGATTGCAGTATTGTTAGTGGAGAATGAGAATTACCTAATTAGAGAGGAAAAAAAATTCCTTAAATAAAATTAGTCTATTTTTAAATTATTACTTTTATCATTCTTTTAAATTATATTCTAATCATTTGTTTTATAAATCTTTATAAATTCAAACTATATAAATTATCGTTCTTAGTCATACTAATCTACTTTGTTTATAATATATGGTCCGAATATTAGTTTTATTTTTAAGAAAAAGCTGAAAGAATAAAGAGCTGTACATTAATGGAAAATATAGTTTTTTTAAAGGAAAGGACTATCCTGTAAAATACTAATGCACTAACAACAAGGATTAGTTTCTTTTTAATATTTTAATGGTATTTATTACTATTATACCCTTGTGTGGATAACCATAATGTGGCTGCATAACATTATTCTTTTTTTTTGTTGATTAAATATTGTACGTATACGGAAACTTTAATTTTCCCACTTCAAATAAAACACAGCATCACCCAATCAATCTTTCAATTTCTTGCAAAGTTATCTAATTATAGGAGTACTTCAATCAGGATTTGCGCCATGGGAAGGTTTATAGGTCTAATTATTAGTAATATAGTATTATTATCATATAGAGAATTTTGAAATTCCAATGAAAAATATTTAGATTGTATATACTCACTTAATTGTTAGTATTTTTTATTGATTAATTTGTTAAGAGTGAATTACAAAATTAGTATATGGAAAATGCACTTTCCATATTTTATATTCTTAAAGTAGGAAAAATATCACCACCACCCTCCAACTTAGAAACATAGCAATAGAATCATTTGGAGTCTTTAATTTTTGTTTTTGCTCTTGAAATCTGAAAAGGTATGAAAATTTTCTTTAAATCATCTTTCTTCTCAATTCCTCGCTATTTTCTTTTATCACACAACTTCTCTTTCTCTTCCCCACCTATCCTTTTTTTTTCGTGCGATTCTATTTAAATAATAATTTATTTTTTTACAATCCTGTTATAGGTTGAACAATATAAATTAATATAATCTCAAACTTTAAATCATATTGTTCAACTCAGACCATTCAATATAGTGGACGATAGCAAAGACAATAGCATCGTCCAGGCTATCGTCCACTATTGGAGGTGGTCGTCCCCCCTGTTAGTAATTCTTGTATTCATCTAATGAGCGCAGCGGAAATTGCATACAAGAATAACAGATCTAGATTCATAATCATATTGTAAGTTGAGCATGTAAAACACAACGGAACTAAATCTTATTTGTTGTGTTGTTTTCTTCTGCGATTGAATCCTACAAGTTGAATCCACTACTATCGAAGTCCACGTGCAATCCAATCCGATGCAGGAACTATCCCGGTACAATTGCTCCGTAGAAGAATGCTAGGAATTCTCTCTACAAAGCTTTACGTATTTTCTCTCTAATGTTACGCCATTTCTCATGTCCCATAATGGAGAATAAATAACCATTATATAGATGAAGAGTCACTAGGGTTTCATGATTGTTGGGCTTATGGACTATTATAATTATAGCCCAACTATAATTACTTAATCCATATTAATCTAATTCTAGCCCATTTCCTTTCAATCTCCCACTTGGACTAGCATTAGATATAATACGCAGTTCCAACTTTGTACCCTTGAGCGGATTAAAATACACTTATAGTGTGACCCTTTAGGCCCTCATTATCGACGGCGATCTAATCGAAGTCTGCACAAAACTCCTAGACTGTGTTGGCAGCGTAGCTCGATATATGAAGGACGTTTACGTGAATTCGGTAAACAAGCCTTTACATAAAGTTTATAGTAATATCCTTTCATTCACGAACCACCCGATTGAGCCTAAGATTTGCTATGTGTCATCCAAATAGCTCAATCACTTTATCTCATCTTTATTAAATGACCCATTCGATCATATTCAATTACTTTAATCGAATATACCTTTGCATTGGCCAATGACTTTAATGGTCAAGTAATATAGAGAATTTGAGTGTTCTCTCGAAATTCTAATCGAGGAATGAATCTCATTCTTGGCTCAACTACCATTTTCATTTATCTTATGATATACCCAACACAGGTCTGTGCCTCAATATTCCTTTGGGAGGCAAAGCGTTGGACAAGATCAAAGCACACCACTCAACAAACAAAATGTGTAATGACCTCAGATCCAAGGACTATTACATACTTCATGCACTAATAAACTGTAGACACTTAACAAAACAGTTTAATAGTAGGGTATACCAATACTCTCCGAAGTATACCATGTGTCCATCACGAGTATCTGATATCTCATAGTTGTGAGAACAACTACATTCTCGAAGAATGTGATGCAAACCCCATGCTAACATGTAACATATCATCAATATCCCATTCTTGATGATCATTGGTTAGGGCTATTTTAGAATTATACTACATCATTAATGTCTCACTTCATTAACGACAGTCATAATTCAAGGGAACAAATATTTAGAATAAAGACAAACATTTAAAACAATTATTCCAATAAGTGCACAAAACCCATAGAAAATTAAATTTTCATAGAATGTGATCAAGTAATATTGTCTCAACACAAAATGTTTCTAAGACATATAAAACTTTAACTCCCACTGATTCAAAGCCATCTACCAACATGTTTAACACCTAAGCTCTCAAAGTGCTTGTTGTGTTTTGCTATACATAACGGTTTAGTGAAAGGATCAGCTAAATTATCATCAGTCGGTACTCTTTCTAATTTTATGTAGCCTCTTTCAATTATTTCTCTGATCAGATGATATCTTCTAGGAACATGCTTGTTCCTGTTCGTAGCTCTGGGTTCTTTTGCTTGCGCAACAGCACCAGTGTTGTCACAGTACAAAGGTATTGCACTACTGGCACTCGGAACGACACCCAGTTCCTTAACGAACTCTAACAAAGCAACAGCTTCTTTGGCAGCTTCAGATGCAGCAATATACTCGGCTTCGGTGGTGGAATCGGCAGTTGTACCTTGTTTGGAACTATTCCAACTCATTGCTCCACCATTGAGGATAAAAACATATCCAGACTGAGACTTATAGTCGTCATGGTCTGTTTGGAAACTAGCATCAGTATACCCAGTAACTGATAACTCTGGTTGTCCACCATAGACTAAGAAATATTCTTTAGTCCTTCTAAGGTACTTAAGAATAGTCTTAACAGTTTTCCAATGTTCCTCACCGGGATTTTGCTGAAATCTGCCTGTCATGCTAAGCGCATAGGCCACATCTGGCCTAGTAGATATCATGGCATACATAATAGATCCTATAGCCGAAGCATATGGGATCCTTTTCATGTTGTCTCTTTCTTTGTCATTAGAAGGACAATCCTTCTTTGACAATACAATGCCATGTCCCATAGGAAGAAAACCTTTCTTAGAATTCTCCATTGAGAAGCGCCTTAACAACTTGTCTATGTAAGTGGATTGTGATAATCCCAACATCCTATTTGGTCTATCTCGATAGATCTTAATTCCAAGGATATAGGAAGCATCACCCAGATCCTTCATCATAAAGGATCTAGACAACCACTCTTTCACGGATTGCATCATGGAACGATCGCTTCCCATAATCAAGATGTCATCAACATATATGATAAGGTATACGACGTTTCCATTTTCGCGTTTACTATAAACACATGGATCCTCTTTGCTTCTAACAAAACCAAACGATTTGATTGTTCTGTCAAAACAAATATTCCAACTCCTCGAAGCTTGCTTAAGTCCATAAATGGACTTCTTTAGCTTGCACACTGCATTCGGCCTTTCTTTCGATACAAAACCTTCAGGTTGTGTCATATAGACATCGCCTTCTAATTCTCCATTGAGAAATGCGGTTTTGACATCCATTTGCCAAATATCAAAATTGTAGTATGCAGCAATTGCAAGTAATATCCTAATGGACTTGATCTTAGCAACTGGCGAAAAGGTTTCATCATAGTCAATGCCTTCGCGCTGACTATAACCCTTTGCCACTAACCTAGCCTTGTAGGTTTGTACTTTGCCATCTGCATCTCTCTTCTTTTTGAAGATCCATTTGCAGCCTATAGGGTAAACCCCATCTGGCAAGTCAACTAGTTCCCAGACTAAGTTGAAGTACATCGAGTCCATTTCAGATATCAAGGCTTCAAGCCACTTCTCTCGATCGGTGTCTGACACCGCCTCGGTATAGGTTTTAGGCTCATCGTCATCTAAATCAACTTCATCATCTTGGTTCTCAACCATTAGATTCAGTCTCTCAGGTGGACGACGAGTCCTTCTAGGCCTATTGAGTTGGTTTTCTTCTGGCTCGGGCTGTTCATTCTGAATGTGAGTAGGTTCAGGAATATCATTATGATCTTCTTGAGGTAAAGGTGATGCAACTATTGTATCATCTTGTCTTTGATGCATCTCATTGTCTTGAGGAGGTTCTTCGAGAGTCCCTCTAAGGTCTCCTCTAATAGTAATTTCCCTTCCCAATAGATCATCAAAAACTCCCACTGAGTTATTGTTCAAACCATTTGACAATACCTCATCCTCAATGTTATCTTGTGGTTCTTGAATTTCTTCAAGATCTACAATGTTGTGACCTTGTTCCTTTAAGACATAATTGTCTTCAAGAAACGTCACATTCCTAGAGATTATCACCTTGTGATCTCCAGGGCAGTAGAATTCATATCCTCTAGTTTGTTTAGGATATCCCACAAAGTAACACTTCTCACTTTTAGATTCCAACTTATCAGTCATTTGTTTCTTAACAAAAGCTGGACAACCCCAGGTCCGCATATAGTTAAGACAAGGCTTTTTGCCATACCATAACTCATATGGTGTTTTCTCAACTGATTTAGATGGAACTCTATTCAGAATGTAAATAGCAGTCAATAAAGCATGACCCCAGAGAAATAAAGGGAGACTAGCTAAACTCATCATGGATCGAACCATATCTAATAATGTTCGATTTCTCCTTTCAGATACTCCGTTCATTTGTGGTGTACCAGGAGGTGTCCAGTCTGACTGAATTCCATGTGATTTCAAGTAATCAAGAAATTCTCGGCTCAAGTATTCCCCTCCTCGATCTGATCGAAGAGTCTTGATACTTTTCCCAAGTTGTTTCTCAACTTCACACTTAAACTCTTTAAATTTCTCAAAGGCCTCGGATTTATGTTTCATAAGATACACATATCCATACCTTGACAAATCATCAGTAAAAGTTATGAAGTACGAATAACCACCTCTTGCTTGAGTTGGAAACGGTCCACACACATCTGTGTGAATTAACTCTAGCAAATCCTTAGCACGCACCCCTTTCCCAGAAAATGGTTTACTTGTCATTTTTCCTTTGAGACAGAATTCACAAGCTCCATATGATTCTAAATCAAATGAAGTGAGATAGTCTAACTTTCTCAATCTTGCTATTCTTTTCTCATTAATATGACCAAGTCTGCAATGCCATAGATAAGTTGCATTATTCGTATTACTTAGCTTAAGTCTTTTATTTTGCACATTGAGAATATTCCGTTTGCATTCAAGCATATATAATCCATTCTCTAAAGAGGCATTTCCATAAAACAATCCATTATTAGAAAACGAGCATCTGCTGTTTGCAAAATGGAAGGAAAAACCCTCGATGTCCAACATCGGAATGGAAATAATATTCTTTGAAATAACTGGAACAAAATAACAATTATGCAAATCTAGTCTATGTCCTGAGGGAAGATCTAATCTATAAGTTCCCACGCGTTCGGCAGCAACTCTTGCTCCATTTCCAACACGTAGGTCTACTTCCCCAGGCCTCACTTTCCTGTTGTCTATTAGACCTTCCACATTATTATAAATGTGTGAACCACAAGCGGTATCCAATACCCAGGATTGTGAGTTATTCATAGACATATTTATCTCAATGACAAACATAGCTGAGCTCCCACTCATTGCACCTTGTGCCTTGAGTTTTGGGCAGTCTCTCTGCCACTCCGTGAAATTTGACCTAGTCAATTTGTTTGTTTCCATCATACACTTATAAGATAAGTTTGACATATTATCTGAACAGAAAATAAAATGAAAAACAAATTAGAAAAGCATACAAAGATCACATTCGCATCACTAATCAAACAAGGGTTTATTGTATTGATTAGCTCCCACTAATTTTAACATATATTATGCCCCCAAACATAAAATACGAATTTATACCAAATATAAATTTTAGTGGTCCAAGATCCAAGTCTATATAGTTGTAGCCTCTGCGAGGGCTGATGACTACAATAAGATCACTAGGTAGGCCTCCAAACCAATTGTAACAACAATTTTACAATTCTTGGTTTATTAATCTAATTAATATACGTCCATAAATTATTTTGCTTGCGAGGGCTACACAAAATAATTTAAGCAAGTCAATCCCATCACACGATGTCAACCATGCATCTATGAATGAGCCTAAACCTTGTGGATTTAGAGTAAATGCGAGGGCGTAAAACTCATGGTCGAAAAGGCTAGGAACATCAAACAATTGTGATGGACGACGCGTTTGTTTCAAAACAAGACTTATATTTTGTGGGAAAAAAGCGTGATACTAGTTATGTGAACATAATATCCAATATTAAATCTCAAACAAATACTGGGCACCGCCTACCCAGACATAGTATAACACGGACTGCACATACTGGGCGCCGCCTACCCAGACAATAAAACGGTCTCTAACTACTATAGTTCAATAATAAGCATATAAAATCAAATAGTATGCTTATCACATAGGATATCAAATAATGCTCAACAAATAAAATTAAATTTTATTTTGTAATTAAATGTGGATTTAAAATTATATTAATTCTAAATTTATATAACAAATTCATTTATTCAATTAATAAATGAATCAGTCTAAATTTTAATTTATTAATCTAATTAATAAATTATTAATGTAATTGGGATACTTTACACGTAACAACCCTTAGTGGGTTGCTAATTGAAACTAATCTGCCTACATAATAATTAGACCCCTTTTATTTTAAAAAACAATTAAATGGGCAACCCAATTGCTATTTAAAATGTCGGCCCAAATTAAAACATGATGGCAGCTTTTCATCTTCCTCAGTTGCACAACTCATCCGTTGTTCACCATTAACAGATCCTTCACATTCTCCTTTCGCCAATTTCTGACGTCTTACGCCGATTGACGGTGGTTCTTTTGACAACCAGCCGCCTTCTCGGCAAAGTAGAGGAGAATTGCAATTGGATTCCCGTCGGGAATGAGAAATCTGACAATTGGGCAGGACGATGGCCTAGCCTAGTGCTCCCTTCATTCTACACCTTCTCCGGCACCACACCGCAGGTGGTTTTGGAAATTTCAAAATATCATTCCTTTGAAACAGTTTCAAAAGATTTTTATCTCAAAATCCTGTTTAATTTTCAAAGTCTAACTTTTGGTTTCTGAAAATTTTGTAACCATGCTGTAGGAATGAACTTACGGCCACGCCGCTTCTTCTTCCTTTTATTTTCTAACTGCCGATTTTCCGTTGCCCAGTAACGTATCTCTACAGCAGCCGTTCAACAAAATTATCAAGCCATACCGACGGTTCAGACCTAGTCAGTCTCGACCCTAGGCCATGCCGGCGACAGCCTCGCATTGTAGCCGGCGATAAACAATGGATTTCTGAAATCCAAGTTTGAAGAAGAATTTGAAAAAAATTCTTTTCTTGCGGAAGAATAAATTTTGAAAAGGTAATTTGAAATTTTGATTTCTATATTATTTTGATATTTTATTTTATTTAGAAACACAAAAATATTTAAAAAGATCAAAATGGGGGGTTATATTTTCCAACCAGGCCCGATGGATTTTGATGAAGTGAATCGTTATTCGATTACGGACAAAAAAAGTTCATCGGCAACTTTGTTAACGGTGAATTTTTGAAAATTTAAAAATATATATTATTTAACCGAAGAATTTTAGTTCGGCGCTAATTTTGATTGTCTGTAAATGACTACACAATGGGGGAAGTTTTATAAAGTTGTTCCTCCCATCTCTTGTTAAACAAAACTAGAGAAAATTTTTTGAAGTGTATTTTGGGAGGTTTTTAAAAAGTAGTTTATCTACTCCATATGCTTGTATATATATGCTGGGGTTAACTTTGCACCCAAAATTTTTTTTAACGATTTTTATATGAATGTGTTGTGAGTAAAAAACACATCTCATTCCATTAAATTTTTGAAAGTTTCCCCCTAAAGAGTACTGTATTCCATGAATGCACACAATATCAGTACAATCAGCACTGAATTTACAAGATTCCAAATCACATGAATTGGCTGTTATCAACACAATGAATCAAATCCAAAGCCAATTCGACACCCAATTTACAGTGGTGCAAAAAAAGAGCCCCCAAAAACCCCAGAATCCAATGCAAGAAGTGAAGAAAATTAGGCAACGCTAGAGTTTGTTATCTATTTAATGGCCACTAAAAGATTTCAGCTATTTTCAAAAGGGAAGGGGAAAGGGGAAGCTGCTTGTGAGTTTCCTTATTCTTTATGGACCCCCCGTTATCCATGTACCGGGGAAAGGGGCGAGATGGAACTCCCCCCGACCCCGTCCCAAGTCCGGCATGTGCCCTACCGAAGGATCGCAATCTTCTTGTTGCCTCCATCAATGGCTCCCGTGGCGCCTCTGTAGCAGCTCTGTTCCTCTCCCCGATGATCACAGATGCCCCTTCCACATCAGCTGTTACCTGTGAAAGCCTATAAACAGAAGACTTAGATGCAAAAATTTTATTAATTATGATTAGTGTTCAATTAGGATTCCCCAGATGTCAGCTTCTTTGCTGGGAAAAAACTTTCATTGCTGCACAGAAATCGATCTTGGACACGGCTTCTAACCCCTGGATATTCTGATTTTTTTCCGGATATCCACACAAACAGGCTGCACCATAGCTTTTCGGGACTTAAGTGTCATATCTCTGGCCAATGTGAAGAAGCTTTCACCTTTTTTAAGCTGATTCAGTCAGGTAAAAGACTACAAATTACTACATGAATACTTTTATGATAAATAGGAAAGACAACAAAGAAAAAGTCTATTTTTAAATGTTTTAAGGAAGCATTTTCCCAAGTGCTGAAACCAATGTTTTTAAAACCCGGGCCGGCAAGTGAACCGGCAACCCCTTTGGGTTTGGGTTTAACCGGCCGGGCGAACCTTTAAAAAATATAATTAAATTTATATTAATATAAATAAATCAAAATTTATAATTCCCTATTAATAATATATTTTATATACCCTTTTAACATAAAACTATAAAAAATTTTAAAGAATGATAATATTAAATTTAATGGATGATAAGTATAATTAAATAAATAAATAATTTATAATATTCAAATTTGTATGTAAGTAATATATCTATATCATATATGACAATATCAAAAATTTTGTGATTAATAAAATATTACCCCCCTATTAAAATTAATTAATTAACAAAAAAAGATGAAATATATATTATACGTAAAAAAAATAATAGTTAACGAATTAATTTATGGAAATATAAATAAATATGGTTGATTAATTAGTCTATAAAAAATATGATTAAATATAGAATAAAGTAAAAATTGTTGAATAGGGGATTTTATAAGAATAATAAATAATTGGGAAATTATACTCTTACCAAAACAGTGAACGTGGCGCAGTGGTGAAAGAGTTAGCCTTTATGATTAGAAAAGCCAAACGGAAAATGCATAGAAACAAATAATTTACCAAAATCTTTCAGCGTAGAACGAAACCTACTTCGAAAAAATTTTTGCTATTATTATATTGAATGATGAAGCACAATTTAGTTGAGGATGATATTAGGATAGAATTATACCTGGGGCAATTTAAAAAATTTCCCGTGTCAAGATCAGCATATTTCCAGTTATCTGCCTTGTAGTCAAGACAATCTAATTGAAAGTCGAGCACAAGCAACTTGGCCTTTGTTGTTGAATGCATCCAAAAATTCTAAATCCCCCTGAGCGGTTTTTTAAATTTCTTCCCAGGTCCACGGCTTTTTTTTAGCCTCCGTCTGCTAGCAATCATCTCATAAAGAACACAATCATATCCCCCCAGTTCTTTCTGTAGGCTTGCAAAGTACCTACAAACACATAATGACAAACAATTTGTATCCCTTTCATTACATCATATTTAAATCCCCAAATCAAGAATGCGTTTACAGTTGCTCATATTTGACAATTGAGTTGAAAATCTTCAATTCTGAAACTTGAGCACTGAAAATTTAATTGAAATTCAAAAAACTTACTCCTTATCAGCAATAGAAGGGGAGACCAAATCAACCTACAGAGCAAAAAAAAAAAATAAAACAGCTACGAATAAAAGGGGGGATTGATTGGGGAAAAAAAAAAGAGAGAAATTATACTAAAAGGGTTGAAAAATGGAGAAGGGGAATTTGTTGTGGTGGGTGAAAGGGTTTTAAATTCTGGCCATCCGTTTTAAAACCTTTTGAAATCGGCGATGCGGGGCGATGGGTCGGTGGAAGAGATTGGGAAGAACGTGTTAATTTTGGAAATGTAATCGCCACAGAGTTTATGGAGCATCTCTCTCGGTCGGGATAGAGAGGGTTGTGTTGTGTGTGGGAAGAGATGAGAGCATTAGCAATGGAGGGCCCCCACCATAGCAGGAAACGGGCCGTCCGAATGGGGCGTCGATCGGCCCTCCATTGTGGTATGATCTTCATTTTTTTCTTTTTTCTTTTTGCTAAAACAGAATGAGGGGAGGTAGAAAGGTGGATGAAGAAGTTTACCCTATTAAATAGAACTGCTACAAATTTAAAGCAAAATAAATGATGACAGGGAAAATGTTTTGGGAAAGGGGAGCATAAATGTGGTTGAATTGGGATCGAAGGGAAAAGAATGGGATTTGAAATTGCACCAAGAGAAATTGAGGGGGAGTCAAAACGGGTGGAACGATGTTGTTGCAAACCGTTTTGACTCTCACTTCTCTCTCATCTCCTTTTATTTCATCTTGTTTTACATATCCTAACAAAAGCTTTAATTTGAGGTATCACATATACTCAAAATAGATTCAAAAAGAAATATCATAGATTTCGGGGGTTGTAAAAAGATAAGACAAAATTAATAATTTTAATTAAAAAAAATTTTTTGGGATTTAAAATCAAAATTTTTAAAATTTTAATTTTTTTAAAAACAAATTTAATATTGAAATAAAAAAAAGTGAAGGATGGAAAAGAGAGGAAGAAGATTATTTTGAAATAAATTTGTTTATATTCATTGAAAAAAATCTATTAAAACTTTAAAAAGTAAAAAGAAAATTTCCAAAACTCAAAATATTTTGGGTAAAAAAAAGTTGAAAAACCAATTTTTAAACCATTTGTTCGGGGGGTTAAAAATTTTAAAGTCAACGGGGGAGTAAAACTACCCCCAAAATTTTTTGTTCACTCATCTAAAAAAAGATCGTATAATTCAACCGGGGTTTGCACCAGGGGAAGGGTTTATAGGACTAATTATTACTATTTTCCCGATAATTTGTCGTTATTTCTATTTTTTTTTGCTCAAAAAATTTGTTATTTTCGAGTACTTTTTTTTTATAAAGCCCCAAATTTTTAAACTCTTTTATCATTTTTATTAGATTATTAAATTTCAAAACCGGGGTCAAATATCAAATTTTTTAAAAAGAGGGCATTTTATCATAGAGTTTTTTTATAATTCCAATGAAGAATATTTACTTTTATATCTCCTTAATCGTTAGTACTATTTTTTTTTAAATTTAAATTTTAGCTAAGAGTGAATAAAAAAATTAACGTTTTCCATATTTTAGATTCTCAAATTAGGAAAAATATCACCACCACTCTCTAAGTTAAAACATAGCATCATTTAAAGTCTTTAATGTCATGTACATAAATCCATCCCACATCCCATGAGTCGAAAGGGGGGAAGAGTATATAATCTTTGTCCCAAACTCAATTTAAATTTTTCATTTTAGGAACCAAAAAAAAACCCGTCGAACGACCCAACAACAAAATCAAATAACGGGCCCCAAACTTATATTTAATTCTGTTTTTTCTCTTGAAACCCGAAAAATATAAAAAAATTTCTTTAATCTTTCTTTTTAAGTCCTCGCATTTTCTTTATCACACAACTTCTTTCTCTTTCTCATCTATCATTTTTTTTAATCGTTGATCCTATTTAAATGACAATTAACTTTTTCAATATTGTTCTAGTAACATATAAATTAATACAATCTTTAAAATTGAAATTATATTGTTCCCTCGAAATTTTACTATTGGGGGGTGCCCCCCCCCTCGTCCTTTACATGGTCCCTTCGGGGCCAACATATTGTCTGATATCAAACGCTATTCAATTTTGGGCGATAGATTTTTTTTTTTTTCATTTTCATTATACATATCATTTTTAATTTGTGTTATTTTGATATTTTATTTTATTTAACAACATAAATATTTTTAAAACATAAAAATAGTGAAGTGGAAAACCTGGGATAGGGCGGGTGTATAGTCCGAGCTATAATCCGACTATTGCAAGTGAATGAAAAATGAAGATAAAAAGCTAGAATTAGGGGTGGGTAGGTAAGGTATACCTACGAAACCACCATACCGTATACCTTACCGTAAATACGGTATGCGAAAAGTCATACCTTTACCTTACCAAGTTTTTGGTATACCGAACTGTATACCTTATATTCGTATGACAAATTTCCATACCGATAATCTGACTCATTTTCGTATATCGATAAGTTCGGTATACCTTATTTTTGCGGTATACCGACTTTCAACATCAATTAAAATAGAAAATTAGAGTTTTTAAAATATTATTTATAATTTATAATTTTAAAAATAAATTAAATATAATTTATTCATAATTATATTTATATTTCACAATAGATTTATAATTTAAAAATATATAAAATATATTTTATATACAATTGTGTTTATATTATTGTGGCATATACCTTAATTTACGTATATACCTTAGTTTACGGTATATACCGAATTTCGTATCATGTATACCGCGGTATTTGAAAATTCATATCGTTCCTTACCGCAATCTTTGTAAGGTATCATACCATACCGAAAGTCACGGTATACCAAAACAACGGTATTTTCATATTTTTTCGGTACGATAAGACCGGTTTTTCGGTATTTCGGTATTTTTCCCAAATTCTCAGCTAGAATTGCTCGTTAATGCCTTCAAAATTTTGTTACTCTTTCCGGTCTACAAAAGATGTCACACTTCGCGAGACTCGAGATTTTAGAAGGTTTTATTTGTGGAGTCAAGTGGGGAGAGAAAATTTAATATTTATACTAATGTGAGAACTTTTTTAAAAATGACAATGTGACATCGTTAGTGGACAAACTAAAAGAAATGTGACATCTTTTATGGAAAGGAGGAAGTATTTTCTTTATTAAAAATTAATGTTTTTTCAGTTTATCATATGATATTATAATACATGTATTAAATTACATTTGCACAGTTTTGAAGTATTGAACTTTCAAACTCAATAGGAAGATATTTATCAAATGATTAGATTATAAAATTTTATCTTTAAATTATGGAAATTTAAGTGTCATATAAAAGTTATCACAATACAAAAGAGAAGAGATGAGATGGTAAGGGGAAAGAGAGAGAAAAAATTTGTCTTTATGTTTTGGGGTTCAGGGTAAAAACAGAAATTAAGGGTTTTTTTTTTAATTCATATACTTCAAGTGATATTTTCATAATTCCAAGATCTAAAATTTTAAAGTGAAATTTTTAGGGACCAAATCTAAAGTTCACTATTTAGTTAGTGAACTCCATATTTAGACTCTATACATGTATGATCAGTTTAATTATCAAGCAAAATACTAGGATTTTATAATGTCATTAAATTTTCCAACGGGCTCTGATGGATTTTGGTGAAGTCTACACACCATATTCGCTTTGGATTACTGGCGGAAAAGTTAGTCGGCAATTTTGTTGACGGTAGAATTTGTTGAAAACTTTTATATATATTCAAATTAATTGAAGAATTTTAGTTCGGGGTAATGTCGATCGTCTGAATGTGTTGTGAGTTTAAAAACACATCTCATTTCATTCAATTTGAATGGTTCCTGTATTTCATGAATGCACACAATATCCCTACAATCAGCACTGAATTTACAAGACTCCAAATCACATGAATTGGTTGTTATCAACATAATGAATCAAACCGGCCACATTCGACACCCAATTCACAGTGGTGCCAAAAAAAGAGTTCCCAAAACCAGAGATCTAATGCAAGAAGAGAAGATAATATGAGCAACGCTAGAGTTTGGTATCTATTTAATGGCCACTGAAAGATTTCAGCTATTTTCTTAAGGAGTGGGGGAGAGCTGCTTGTGAGATTCCTATTCTTTATGGACCACGCCGATCCACTGTACCTGGGAGGGACGAGATCGAACTCCTCCCGCAGCCTTCGTCCCAAGTCCGGCATGTGCCCTCCTCCGTACAGGACCGCAATCTTCTTGTTGCCTCCATCAATGGCTCTTCGAGCGCTCTGTAGCAGCTCTGTTCCTCTCGCCGATGATCACAGATGTCTCTTCCACATCAGCTGTTACCTGTGCAAACCTATAAACAGAGGGACTTATATGTAAAAGTATTAATTATAAGTAGTATACCTAAAATTTGATGTAACAGTAGGGAAATTGGACTTATATGTAACAGTAGGAAATTGGTCTCTAAAATCATGAACTTTGCTTAAAATTTGGTATTTCCTATGAACTTTGAAATTGGTATATAATATCACGAACTTTGCATTTTGTTTGGTATTTCCCGCGGCATGTTATTGCTATATTTGACTAACTTACGAGACTCTTTTTATCATACTTGGCACAATTAAATCAACGTGTTTTCAACGTGACTTTTTTTGCTACATGTTATGAACTTAAAAAGTGGTTTCAAATATTATAAAACATATCAAGGTTGCCTATGTTAAATAAGATTTTGATGAAAATATATTATTTGAGTGAGTTTGGGAAATACCAAACAAAATGCAAAGTTCGATATTATATACCAATTTCAAAGTTCATGGGAAATACCAAACTTTAGGCAAAGTTCATGATTTTAGAAACCAATTTCCCTTATAAGTAGTATATTCAATTAGGAAAACTTACTCAGATGTTAGCCTCTTTGCAAGGAATACTTTCATTGCTGCACCAAAATCGAGCCTGGACAAGGCTTCTACTTCTGGATATTCTGATTGGTTTCCGATATCCGCACAAACACCTCCTATGATGAGCAGACCAACAAGAGGCATTGGAACAACGCTGGGCGGCCCATAAAAGTTTGGACCTCCAAGGACCAAGATCCTCACGGGGCGGAGCAGGCTGCACCATAGCTTTTGTGGACTTGAGTGTCATATCTCTGGCAAATGTGAAGAAGCTTTCACCTTTTTCAAGCTGGATTCAGTCAGGTAAAAGACTACCAATCACTACATGAATACTTTTAAGATAAATAGGAAAGACATCAAAGAAAATGTCTGTTTCAGTGTTTTATGGAAGTATATTCCAGTGCTGAACTGAAACAATTTCAATGTATATATACCATCAACCAAGGTATACATATAATTTATTCAACTCTTTTAAGTGTAGAAGGAAATCTAGCACATTAGGACTCTGGCATCTACAATTTACAGCTCAAAAAAGTATTGGCAACAAGTAGCTATTGCTATTACTATAGCTTTTTCCATCATTTAGTTATTTTTACATTGAACAATGAAGGTTATGAGCAACACAATTTAGTTGAGGATGATATTAGGATAGAATTATACCTGAAGCAATTTAAAAGTTTCTAAGTCAAGATCTGCATGATACCAATTATCTGCCTGGTAGTCAAGACAATCTAATTGAAAGTCAAGCATAAGCAACTTGGCCATTTGTCGTTGAATGCATCCAATAATATTAAATCCCCGTGAGTTTGAGCTCGTAAGTTTCTTCCTAGGCCGGGGCTCCTTCTGTTTTCTAGACTTTCTCTGCTAGCAACCATCTCATAAAGAACACAATCATATCCCTCCAGTTCTTTCTGTAGGGTTGCAAAGTACCTACAAAAACATTTAGTTTAGAGTTTCTTATGCACACAACAATGAGGACGTTGGCACGAGAAACAAATTATAACTGTGCATATCTGTTTACTCACTGACCCATTTAATACATTATTTTTAAATTCCAATTTCAGAATAGATTCAAAGATTACATGAAAATGGGGTATAAATTGAACTGCAACCACTAAACAATGTTAGAATAGTGAAACGAAGTGGAAGATAATGATGAAGCCTGTATCTGATTCTGACTTAATTATATAATGAATGCTTTTAGAGTTGCTCATATTTGACAATTGAGTTGAAGGGCAGGCTTGAAATTTATCATTTCTGAAACTTGAACAATTGAGCATTGAAAATTTAACAGAAATTAAAAAACTTACTCCTTATCAGCAATATGAATCGTGGAGACCAAATCCACCTACAGAGCAAAAAAAATAACCAAAAACAGCTATGAGAAGAAGATTGGGGGTAGGGGAAGAAAAGATAAGAAGAAATTATACTCGGAGAAACGGTTGAAGAAGGGAGAAGGGGAACTTCTTGCGGTAGGTGAGAAGAGCGGTTTGCAATTGGGCGTGGTCATCCCTCTTAAACCTCATGAAATCGGCGATGGAGTTATTCTGCAGAAATTGGTCGGCGGAGGCATCGTCTATCTTGGCGGAGAGCCTGAGGCGTCTGGAGGGACGATGGAAGTCGGAAGTGGAAGTAGATTGGAAAGAGCATGTTAATTTAGGGGATGTTATCGCCACAGAGCTATGGAGCATCTCTCTCTCTCACTTTCTTTCTCTCTCGGTTGTGTCGTGTGGGAAGAGATGATGAATTTCTGGAGCTCAAGTTTACACCTCCTATCCCAAATAACAAAAAATCTTGTTATGTTTATTATGCTTACAAACTTACTTTTACGGCATCTACAATGGCGGCTAGTCTGATTCGCGCTATTTACCAATTACCATAAGACCTATCGCATTTCAGAGAAAATAAGGAAGTTGCTACCGCTTTATGCATGGCCGATCGGCCAAATGTATTTTTTATTTTTTTATTTTTTGAAAATTTTTGAAACACTATATATACGCGATTTTAGTTATTTTCATTTCACTACTTGTTTTAACGAGTTTTTTATTATGTACCTTTTTTATCTATGTACCTTTTTTATAAATGAAATGAATGAATTTTTCCATAATGTCCGTAAATTCATCATTATCGTAAATTTAATTCGTAAATGTAGTTGTTTTTAATTATTTTTACTCGGCTAACTGTGGCCGCTTACAAGTTTATTTGCTTAAAATGAGATGGGCAGGGTGGATTTTAGCATGAATGACGGCGCGATGAGAGAGATGCTGGCGAGCATCCATTAATGGCTTTAGCGCCTACAAGCCACCACTTCTCCCCGCCACGCTCATCGCACTAAAATTCCACCCGCCACATCATCATTTTAAGCAAGACTAGCCACAGACCAAATTTAGCGAATAAAACAATTCAAAAACAACTACATTTACTAATTAAATTTACGATAAATTACTAATTCAATTTACGAGACATATACAGAAAATTCATTCATTTCATTTAAATAACAAAAAGGTACATAGATAAAAAAGTACGTAATAGAAAAATCAGCTTCCACACACGAGCCCCGCCTCTCTACTCCTCATCGCCGTCCCGTCGCCGTTGCCGCCGCCACCCGGACCTCCACATCGGTGGCATCTCGAGCCCGCGCTCGAGTCCCCCATCTCGTGCCCTCGTGGCATCCAAATCGACCCGCATGCTCTCGAGCATCGAGTGAAGAAACCTCTTCTCCGTGGGGTCGGGCTGTGGCCCTCCAATCTTGGAAGAGCTTGTACATCCGTTCTCCGTTTTTGAAGCGAGAATAAGGTGTACGCGGGGGGGGTGCGGATCGGACCTCCGGGGCGATAAGGGAGGATCCTCGATACCTGTTGCGCCCGCTTTTTGACCAACCGGGCGATGCGCGAGCAAACGATGAAGGGGACGAAAACTCCCCAGCATCCGGGGAGGTCGTGAAACCGCGCCGCGCGCCGTAATCGCGGAAGAGTTCGCCTTCTGCTCGACCACCTAGCGCGACCCCCGTCCGAACTTCTGAGTCCTTCGCCACGATAGCGCCTGGAAGGTGAACTCTTATAAACCCCGCTTGGGGAACCGACTCTCCGCTATCCTCCTAGCCCTCCTCAACTGGCCCACCCGCATCATGCGGAGGGCATTGGCGTACAACCCCGAAAATCGGCCGACCGCGGCCCTCGATGCGTTCCCACCCTTCCGGCACTCTCACCGGTGTAGTCCTTTCCGTGCGGGCGCTCCTCTAGTAGTCGCTCTAATCTTAGCCCACATGTGACGATCCGCTGGTTGTTCGCAACCACGGATCGCCGCAAACCGACAACACGCCTTGGCCGGTGACGTACTCCTCTTCCGTCCACTTCCTCCGTGTGGTGGTCGTCGCAACCGGCCGCGACGACTCCCGACCACCTTGCTCTTTTCTTCTTCGGCGCGGCCCGACCCTACTTCCCTCGGCTGAACGGCGTTGTCCGCCCCCCGATATCGATCCTCGCCATGTAATGAGAAACGGTCATCCCGTGAACCGCGTCTCCACCGGGTCGATGTGAGACGAGCCGTCAAAAAGGTCAAGTGGGACGATAGACCGTCCCCGACCCCGCACCCGGCCGCATCCCGCCCCGCCATACCGAGATCATCCCTATCATCTCGTTGTATCATCGCGGCGTCATCTTCGTCCTACCTCCCCACCCCGGCATTGCCCCCACCGCCGGCCGACCCCGCCGGCATCGCCGCCCGCCCGCATCAATCCCATCAACCGTTACCAAGGGCACATGTTGTACCCCCGCCCATCCGGCCGCGCCACCGGGCCACCGCCCATCTCCGCCCTATCCAAACCCAACGGTACGCGGAGTCCGAGACCCGCTCGTCGCCGGACGGACTTCGTTGTTGATGTCCATCGCTCGATGTTGCTCTGTGCGAAGTTAGAGAGAAAGAAAACTCGTAAAACAAGTGGTGCAAATGAAAATGAAACTAAAATCGCGTATATATAGTGTTTCAAAAAATTTGAAAAAATAAAAATAAAAAATTGCGCTGGCCGATCGCTCACCGATCGGCACACCACAATGGCGGCCAACTCATCGACCGCCTAGAAACTGGCGCGTCGCCGGTTTTTTCGCCGAAGTCTGGTCGACATAATGGTTCGGCATGACGCTAGCCGCCATTGTGGATGCTCTTACAGCTAATCAATCACGAATTTAATTCTCAATCCCTCATTTAAAAATTATCAAATCATAGATTAGTTCAGCGATGCCCTTGCCCCAATCCATATATCTATGTTGTATGAATGGGAAGCATGGCGTATCCGAGATTTTCGATATGGGGTGCAAAAATAGTAACCAGTTAAAATTTCTATAGTTGACTAATTTTTTTTTGTTTTGTTTATTGTTATGTTTTTTGAAGTGTTCTATTTTTTACAAAAAAAAATCTTTATCTTCAATTTTTTTATGGGAAAACATCATTTTCAATAATAATAAATTATTTTATAGTATCACGTAAATTATATATTTGAAATATATGTATTCATA
The DNA here is from genome assembly GCF_023119035.1 of Salvia hispanica. Classification (NCBI taxonomy): domain Eukaryota; kingdom Viridiplantae; phylum Streptophyta; class Magnoliopsida; order Lamiales; family Lamiaceae; genus Salvia; species Salvia hispanica. Next base: position 13,494,457 of record NC_062969.1, read on the forward strand.
TTTTGTAAGTATTTTATAGATATGAATATAACGAGGGGATGTATTCACATCCTTACACTAAATATTGCTTAAACACAAAACAAATTCCAAGCCCTTGATCTTTTCTATCTAATGGACGGTTTTTATGCCATGTGTGATTAATAAAAATATTAAAATAATTCGAAAAGGTTAGTTTAGGAGATTAAAATTGCAGTTATTCACTCCCTTGATTATCTCAATCCTAGTTTAACGCATACCATGATGTTATTTCCTTAATTATTTATCATCTAAAAAGATATACTTTATCAATTTAGATTATAAAGGTAACCATTCAGATTAGTTATATACATTCAGTCTGTCTTCTTCTATTCATTTTATCAAACTGCATTCTCAATTCAATCTACATCATTGTCGGAACTCTCAAATCAATCTCTTTTTCTTCAATCCATTACATAATTTTTAAAATTAACTTCAAGATTAGTTGCTTTAATTAGATTATTTACGGCTTTTATACATTTCAAATGTAGATTTCAATAAAGAATTTCTTTCATTTAGCCGTTCTTATCATATAAAAATAAATTTATACACACTATATTCGTACATTAAAGAAATAAATTCAACTACATTAAGTCAAACATGAACTTTGATGTCTGAGTTGTAGTACCCACTCACAAACGAAACCATCAACAAGAGCAGAGAGCTTAAATCTTTTCCCCTGGGGTTTAGCAATCCATGGGGTTAGAGTATAGTACCACCACATGCATTGAATTCCATTTTTGAGTGTTTAGATTTCATACGATATAATGTACGAAAGTTGGCCTTTAATGTACATGTGTCATACTAAATAATGACTGAAGGATTTCATCGTTTTGACTAGAGTTGAAACCATACCCTTGAGTTTAGTAATCCATAGGGGCGGGTGAATCGCCACAAACAAACCATCACCAAATGGGAGGGAGTTGAATCTTTCCCCCTGGGTTTATCAATCCATGAGCTAGGGTATAGAACCACCACATGAAGTTTGTTTCTGTGGCGTTTTTGACATCTACATTATTTAGTACTAGATGATTACATTATTAATGAATTTTCGTACATTATTCACTAGTGAATGACTACATTATGTATGTATTTTATGTACATCATTAGTTTACGCTGTGAATGTACACATTATTTACTATTGAATGACTACATTATTTATGAAATTTTCGTAATTATTTATAAGTGAATGACTACATTATTATGACTTGTATGTACATCTTCCAATTATTCTATTACAATGGTACATTACTATTCAAGTTGTACATTATTGTTCCCTATATGTACATTGCCACCATACTTAATAAATAATATATGCATTTTAATATAATTAATGTACTATTCATACAAAGAATGTATAATTATACAATGCACACAAAGTTATCATTAATGTACAAAAGTCAAATTGTTTATTAAAACATAAATATCATAAACAATGTAAACATGAATATTATAAACAATGTAAACGCTTATCAAGAGCTTCAACTTCCTATCCACAACCATTTCCCCTCTAAATTTGGGGTTTGAATAAAGTGGAATGTCTCATCAAAGTCATCATCGAAGTCGGTCATTTCCACTTTGATTCTAATAAGACAAGCTACATTTATTAGTCTAGAGATGTAAATTGAATATCTAATAACCAAAGCATCAATGCGAATAAAGATTGTACAGATCAAAAAAATCGGGGAAATATGATGCTTCAAATTGGAAGACTTGTAAAGCATAAAATTGAATAATGTATCAATGGATAAGTAATCAATGTACAAATTAAATCCTTACACATGTAAAATTTACTTATTATTACACATAAAACATTAAAGGGCCTCTTTTTGTATAGTTTTTACGAGTTAAACCCAAAAAACACACAAAAAAATATGAAACTCAAGAAAAGGTGGCTGCATCTACCCCGGGTTTGTTAAACCTTTAGAAATGATTCAAACCCCTCCCCTTTTTGGTGATAGATTCGTTTTGTGGGGTGGGTACTACAACCTAGCCCCATGGATTGCAAAAACCCAAAGGGTATGGATTCAACTCCCCAAACATTAAATCCTTACAAAGTACATCATTAGCATTAAAAAACATTAAAGGTAAATTTTCTAAATTTTTTACGGATGAAACCAACACACAAAAAAACAATGAAATTTTATTAAAATAATGTACATAATAGCCTAGATAATGTATCACATAGGGAGTAAAATATAATGAGATAATGTACACTTAAAAAACGTATAATGTACAAAATTTTATTTTGTATTGATGCACAATTACAAATGAATATTCAGTTTTAAACCACCAATTTATCGTTTCAAGAATAAATTTTTAAAAGGCAACCCGAAAATTTATAATGGGTTTGTTATTGTCAACAAAATGAACAAAAAATTACCCAATGTAGATTTATCATCAAGAGACATCAAAAACAAAAGTTTCCCAAATATGAAGCAAAATTTTTAGTAGTTCCTGAGGTAGATTTATCATCAAAACATTAAAATTTGATAAAAAAAATCGAAGAAATCCCCAATAAAAGAAAATCAAAAAACATCCGAAGAAAATTGGGAGCGCAAAAATACGACAATCACCAAGAAAAACATCAAAATTGAAAAACCCAAATATTTTGGGATTTGGGAAATTTACCAGAAACCGACTTTTTATACAACCCTCGAATAAAGGTTCACCAAAACAAAAAATCATATTTACACCAAAGAACCCCCAAGTTGGTCTACTATTGAAATAATGAAAACCTTTTAGTCTTGATGACGGCTAAAAATGGCGGTTTTTTGGTTTTGTTTTAGATTTGGCAACCGGGTTTTGGGGGAGGGTTAAATTTTGGGGGGAAGAGAGACCCCGGAATTAAAAATAAGGGAGAGAGGAGAAAAGGGGGTTGTGAAATCGCCCTCAAATTAATTCCGAAAATTTCAAACCCAGTTTTAAACCCGCTTTTCTTTTTTTGTGTGATCCCAAATTTGCCCCAATAATGTACGAAAATGGTTTTAATAATGTAGTCTGATTTAAATCCCATCCATCCAATCCATCAATCCTAGGGTTTAAATTTGTTTTGTGTTAAACACAAAAGGGGGTGTAAGGACCTTAATGCACCCCATTAATGAGGGGGTTATTTTATAAATATATTACATTATTATACTTATTTCAATTTAGTATATATTGATTTTTTTTTAAAACTATTAAAAAAATATAGTAACTTTATATTAGTCATATGATTTCGAAAATGAGTAAGGGGAAAAAATTGAAAGAATACAAAGCAAAAATAAAATTAAACTTGGAGTATTTGAACGAAAAAAAATTAAATCCAATGAGGGTGATATAGATTAAAACAAAGTAAATTTGGAGAAGAGAAAGTTAGAGAAAAAAAGGAAAATTTGGGTTGGCTCCCAAGAAGGAGGAACACAGGCCATGGAAAAAAGACCATGCTTAAGTACCACGGGGCCAAGGGGGAGTTTGTTAAATTAGGAAGTACATATAGTATTAAAGAACAAACTTTGGGGGGGTACAATTGACCCCTTGTTCTCATGTGATACGCCAGGGGGAAGATAAAAATATTAATGTAAAAAGATTAAAGATTTTTACTATTCCCGAATAAGAGCTTAAATTACAAGACTTTTTGATAGAGTATAAAATAGAAGACAAATCCAATGTAAATATGGTAGTATAAAATGTCTACATTCAAATTCAAATAAAATTTTGAACAAATACATAAAATTCTATAGATTGTAACCCAACTTGAATACATTCTAACATGTATTAACGCGGTTGGCCTTAACCCATCCCATCCCATCCCGCCCCTCGGGGCGAAATGGTGAATTGTTGTCTTTTGTGGGTGTCCGGAAAGGTCCTTGGATAAAGTTTTAATACCCCATCCTTTCATAAAAAGTAGACTAGTTTAACAATATGAGGCAAAAAAATTAGACTAAGTCAATATGAAATTTTTTCACAAATAATAATCCTACATAATATTTATAATATGGATAAGCTTAACTTTTCACCCCTTTTTTCCCCTCTTTACTTTCTAATTATAGATTAAAACTGGGTTAATAACTTTGTCTTTTTTTTAGAGGGAGAAAAAATATTAAAAAAAAAGTGTATGAATAACGAAGGGGTTTAAATGTTCTAAATTGAACTCATTTGAATCACTAATGAGTTGCCCCCTCCCACCCTTTTACATAATTTCTTGAAATAAATTTAAAATTTAAAATAAATAATCAACACGTAAGTAAAAACACACATATTTTAAAAAATGATTTAAAAAAAAAATTTATCAAAAATTTGAAAATATTCTAAACCGTAGGAACCCTCCAACTCTATATATTATACATTTATCTACATGCAAAAATGATGAGGAAGAGAAGGTTCCCAAAAACGCGCGCCGCCGAACCCGATGATACGTGCTCCCTACGACTCACGTCAATCAAAAGCTTACCGATATCTTATTCTAAAATAATAGTGGTTTATATGACCCCAACTCGTGTATATAAACCTTACCTTTAATTCCACGATACAAATATCAAAACACATTCCTTCACCAACATATAACCATAAGCAATAAATATCATAAATAATTTCATATCCATATGATGCCTTTCTGTTCTTCTTTATTATTCGGACAAATCAGCCTGTATCTCGCCTGGATTTCCATTGTATACGACCCAAGGTCCTTATTATTTGGCCTTTCCACAAGGCCCTCTTTGTATTTTGACCTTTCACTAAGGCCCTCTTTGTATATTTTCTTGACTTGAGGTCATTATCATTGAATATGACCCGTAAACCCAAACCCAAGGCAGATCACATATCCTCTTTAACCCAATGATTGTAGTCTTTCTAATGCCATATAAAATATATCAATTTACATTCATAACCACATTCACCGTTTAACTAATCTATTTGGATTATGCTCATATATCTACACGTGTGGCTATAATATAAATCCTTATCCCTAATTTCATAGTCATGCACAAATATAGATATTATATATATGTAGTTACGTGTATATTGTATCACATGCACACCCTTAAATTAAGTTCTTAATTATTAAAGTAATATAATTATATATATAATATATATATATATATAATAGGTCGTTAAGTTGAGATTATTTAGCTAAATTAAAAAATAAATGCAATAGGCCACTAATCCACAAGATTAAAAAAATGTCAACAAATACCACATTATGTCAACAAGGGGGTATAATTGTCTTTTTATTAAATTGTGTTTGAAATCATTTTCTAAAATTCTTCAAAAACTTTAGCGAAAGTCTTCAAATCTTCAAATCTTCAACATTCATATCATCAAATCTTCAAATCTTCAACATTCAAATCTTTAAATTTTTAAATCTTCAACATTCAAATCTTCAACATTCTTCAAATCTCTTCAACATTCATATCTTCAAATCTTCAACATTCAAATCTTCAACATTCTTCAAATCTCTTCAACATTCAAATCTTCAAATCTTCAACATTCAAATCTTCAAATCTTCAAATCTTCAACATTCAAATCTTCAACATTCAAATCTTCAAATCTTCAACATTCAAATCTTCAAATCTTCAATTCTTCAACATTCAATTAATTTTTAAAAAAAATTAATTTTTTTTTTCAATTTTTCAATTTTTTTTTTATGTCAACTACATAGTTGTTGACATTTGATGTGTAGTTGTTGACATTTGATTTTAGTTGACATGGATTGTACACATAGTTGACATTATAGGGTGTGCGTTGATATGATATGGTTTCGACTGAGTTGAATGACTTGTACGTGTAGTTGAATGGCTTGTAAGTGTAGTTGACATGGCTTGTACTTTAGTTGACATGGCTTGAAAATGTAGTTGACATGACTTATAATTGTTGACATGGCTTGTACTGTAGTTGACATGACTTATAATTGTTGACATGGCTTGTACGTGTAGTTGAAGACTTGAAAGTGGGTAGCCGAATATTATATACCGTATTTGACATGACTTGTATGTGGAGTTGACGATATGTACTGAGTTCTTTGACTTATACATGTAGTTGACATTATATGTGCTTAGTTGACAAAAAAAAAAGAGATAGCTAAATCTTGAATCTAACTCTTAGCAACTAATTACCAATTGGGGAATATCACTAAACACCTAGATTATTATGATTAACCTAGATTTTTTTGTTCTCATTTCTTTTCACCACTTACTTTCATCAATAAACATGAATAAACCCCGGGTCAATTCAAACATCGCGAGCTTCCACCAACATACACAAAATCTATTAGTCAATTAAAAAATTTAACAATTTCGACATGAGGATTCAATATCTCACAAATCTTATTGTTCCAATTTTTAGATCTACAAATTCCAATTCATGAAAAATGAGTAAAATTGCAATCTCACTACAAAATCCAACAAAGAGGAAATCAATGTTGTCGGCGAGGAGCTCTCCCGGGATCCATCTCGAGATCGGGCAAAACGTGCCGCCCTTTATTCAGGAAGAGATGTAAATCAATGCTATCGAAGGTAATGACGCCTAAGAAATCGGGCAACTCAAGATGGCCCATCGAGAAGTTTTCTTCCATTTCGCCTTTTATATCGGAGGCAAACACCTTCACCTTCATTGCAAAATGTCAACAACTAAATGTGATACATTTATAGCACATTCATTTGAAGATAAATGTGATTAAAAAAGAAAAGTTTCAAAAAATCTCATCAAATTTTATTACAAAAATAATCCAATTGAGCTTTTTTCAAACACACTTAACAAAATCAAAGAATCACCAATAGCTAGTATACTATCCAAAAAAGATGAAGCAAACACCTTCAGTATACATTGCAAAAAAGGCTTACCATTTATATGCTTAAAAAAGTTTCATTTCTAGTGCCCTTCATTCTCTCTTGTAAAACCAATGCCAAAAGCAAATGGGTCATTGGTTCATTTGCAACGCTCAAACTGGTTTACTATGTGATAACTGTAACCTATTACAATTGAAATAACCTTAATAACTAATAATGAAAATGCAAAAGCCATGCTTTTAAACACATATCACAAGGAAGCACAAGCTTCACCCAAATTCAATGGCTAAATTACGAGTATAATTGACTTGACATGGCCATAAATACACCTATGGTGTATTATTAGTGTACATTTATAGGTGAAAATGTACTAGTTTAATCTAATACATGAAAAATATACCTTGTAATTTTCACCCAATTTCACATTCACCACATTTCTTGGGTTAATAAACATTAATCTAATAAATTCATTTATATTTATTCACTAATACTAATATTGAAAAATATCAATTACATAACACCACATTTATTGGTAAAGTAATTGTTGGCAATTTTGTTTCCATTTCACCATGGAAACAACACCCATGAATGTATAAAATCAGATAAAAGCAATTTGATGATTTCATATCACCGAAATTGGTTCAAAAGCGATAATGTGAATCAAAGCACAAATTCCAAAATTATGAAATCATCACACGAACAAATTGGGCAAGAAATTAGTTATCTTTCAATACTCAATTCAGACAATATTTCATACATTTCTTCGAAAATCAACCAAATAAAAAGGCGTAAACTGAGGTTAGAAAAAGGCAATCACGATTACCGAATAGCAACGCTAAGAGAACGGTGGTTCCATTCAATTTCGCGAAGATGAGCACCGTTTGATATTTCTCCGCGGCGAGATTCAATCCACATCGAAACCGCCACCAACCGAACTTAATTCAACCACATCGTCCCCTGCGCCTCACAAAAGGGGCTTCGCGGAGCCGGCGATAGGTTTTACCTCGAACAACGCGTCTGAGGGGCAAGACGAGAGGAGGGGATGGCAAGGACCACGGTGGTCAAGGAGGCGAGACGTTTGCCGGGGCCGGTCGGAGGCAGAAACTCACACCTCACCTTTCGAAAAAACTATCCCTCCTCTCCACCTTAACAAGCAAACCTCGAAGATTCAAATTTGGGAAAAACCCTACCAAAAAAATCTCATAGATCCGGCATCTAAAGGCTAGAAAATCACGCGATTAACGTCGTGCTAACGCGGCTTTTCACTTGGGCGATTTGCCGAGACCTGTATAGTGGCAGCCACGATCTAATCTGAGCACCGTGAAGGGGAAAAATCAGAAATCGACAATCTGATAAGTTTTACTTCGAGGATATCTCGGCGAATCGACGATCTGAGGAGTTTGCAAATTCTGATTTTGTGAAGAATAGCGTTGAGGAAGGAGATTCTGATTTCGTGAAGAATAGCGTTGAGAAACCGAAGGAGAAAATCAAAATCGCGTTTGGATGACAAATTCCCATTATGCCCTTTCATAATTAATTAATCCTCAAATAAATTTCATGTGGCAAAATCTGGACCACTCATTTAATAGAAATGAGTGGCTGATATTGCATCTCATTTCTCATTTATCCTAAAAAATCTCATTTGATCACCACCCTATATATATATATATAGGGTTTTGATCTATGAAGACCAGATTTAAATACAGAAATGCAGAACACGGTCATACATAAGACATTTTTAGGTCATAGTTAGTTTATTTTTAGGTCATGCTAACAAAGCATGACCTAAAATAATCTTAACATGACATAAACACAAATCTTATAATATGACCTAAAACTACTTAATTATGACATTCCGTGTTTTGGATTAATTATTGACCATTAGATCATCTAATCCTAGGGCCAAGATTTGGGCTGCATTTCTGGATTTAAATGCATACTTGTTTTGATCATCTCCATATATATATATATATATGGATGTATTAAGATGACAACCCTCTTTATTGTAACATCATACCACCATTTTAGGCCATTGGATCTGAAAATCGTGTGCTTGTCATGCTACCACGTGTAAAAACACGGAGGGGTAAAATAGGAAATTTTTAATTTTTACGTTACCCAGATTGCAGATGTTGTTCATTAAATATTACAGTCTTACCACAACAATATGTACAGTTTACCCTGCAGCTACTGCAATATCTAATACGAGTAGACTGCAATATCTAATACTGTACACTTGCAAACCCGTGTTTTTTCACGAAACTTAATCCTAGGCGTCCATAGATGAGATCTAACGGACTATATTGGTGGTATGGTGTTATCCTATCTATGGTGGCACCATAGTGCACCCCTATATATATATATATATATATATATATATATAGGGATGTATTCAGGTCAGAACGCTAAGTATAAGTAAAACTCAAAACACTTGCAGTCCATTGGATCATATGATCTAATGGTTAGATTAATGCCACGTGTCATCTAATAATGTAGAATTTTAGACTAATAATGTAGCTCGGATAATAATGTAGCATTTTAGTTTAATAATGTAGCATTTTAGTTTAGAAATGTACAGTTTTAGTCTTACAATGTACATTTCTAGTCTAATAATGTACCTCGCCTAATAATGTAGATTTTTAGTATCATAATGTAACAAATCACAGCCATCCAATCTAATGATCCAAGGGCTGTGATTTGTCTATGTTTTTAAGCTAAGATCTTTTTGTAAGGACCCTAACTAACACCTTTATATATATATATATATATATATATATATATATATATATATATATATATATATAGGGATGTGATCAAATGAAAACTCCCAAATCACATGGTAACTCTATAATCAAATCTGGACCACACATATTTGATAATCTTGTGGTTGAGATTCAAACTTAGATTTACTTATAAAAAAGGCGCAGAGGGGTAAAAATGTAATTTCCTCATTTAATTTCTGAATTCTACTCCAAACGCGCGAATCACGCTTTCATTCTTTTTGAACTCAATTCTCTCCTTCATCTTCATCTTCACAATTAAGATCGATTCTCTCATCTTCATCTTCCATATTTCTCGCCTATTTTATTTCAACATCTCCAGATTTTCTTCGATTTGTTTCATTATTCCGTATTCTCCAGATTTTGTTTCCATAATTGTGATCGGGAAGATGTTTTCAATTTTGCGTTCTTATTTTCATTGATTACCTCTTCAATTGCTGTGAAAATTTGCTTCGATGGAATCTGTAGCAAATAACGAAGGTAACAATCATTATCTATTACTTAGCTTATTGATTGTGTTCATATTCATGTATTGAATTTGATTTTAGATTAATATTAGTTGTTGATTGGTTTATGTTTCTGATGTACTGAAATTCTTATTT
>NC_062969.1:13504717-13536700 GCF_023119035.1 Salvia hispanica
CAACTGCGATACGTGAAAGACGTTGTGCACGTTTCCAAGACTTGGCGGTAGCGCCAATCGATAGGCTACGGGTCCTATTCCTTCTAGAATTTCGTAAGGCCCGATAAAACGTGGTTTCAATTTTCCTTTAACACCAAAACGTGTTATCCCTTTCGACGGGGACACTTTGAGAAAAACCTTATCACCGGCTTGAAATTGTAAGTCGGTTCGTCGGACGTCAGCGTATGACTTTTGTCTGTCCTGGGCTTCCTTTATTCTCACACGAATTTGTCGAACGACTTCAACCATCTCTTCGACTGCATCGGGTCCTAGCACCCGTCGCTCACCAACTTCATCCCAATAGAGCGGCGATCTACATTTTCTTCCGTATAAGGCTTCATATGGCGCCATGTTGATTGTTGCTTGGAAGCTGTTATTGTAAGCAAATTCAATTAGTGGTAGTACGGTCTCCCAACTTCCACCGCGGTCGAGTATCACAGCTTTCAACATATCCTTGAGGGAAATGCCGCGATATCTCTCTTCATGCCATTCCACCAAAAGGACTTTTTCAAGTCTTGGTACATCTTCGTGCTTCCAGGGTGGGCAGTGTATGGAGTTTCATGAGCTTCGCTCATGATCTCGTTCTTAAGTTCCTCGTTGTTTGGCACGCACAACCTTCCTTCAAAGATGAGGGCGTTGTCGGACTCCTCACTAAATTTTCCGGATTCACCGGTTCTCACTTCAATTCGGATTTCCTCTAGTTCCGCATCCATCCGTTGCGCTGCAACGATTCTCATTTTCAGATCTGGTTTAACCACTAAAGTGGCAATTCGCTCTTCCACTGTTTCGGGTGCTCTTATCACTTCTAATCGCATTTTGCTAAATTCTCTTATCAAGCTCTCCTCTTCCGTCAGAAGAGTAGCTATTTGCGAATGATCTCTGCGGCTCAAAGCATCTGCCACTACATTTGCTTTGTCGGGGTGGTAGTTAATGCCACAATCGTAGTCCTTCACTAGTTCGAGCCATCTTCGTTGTCGCATATTCAAGTCTCTCTGCTCGAAGAAATACTTTAAGTTCTTGTGGTCCGTAAAGATTTCACATCTAACTCCGTAGAGATGATGCCTCCAAATCTTTAGGGCATGTACCACTGCTGCTAACTCCAAATCGTGCGTTGGGTAATTCAACTCGTGTGGTCTTAATTGTCGTGACGCGTAGGCGATCACTTTATTATTTTGCATCAATACGCATCCTAATCCAACCTTCGAAGCATCGGTGTAGACTACGTAGTTCGCTCCAGACTCGGGCACGGCTAACACTGGCGCGGTGGTCAATTTCTCCTTCAAGAGTTGAAAACTCGCTTCACACTCTGGGGTCCAATTCACCTTGACTCCCTTCTTAAGTTGTTGCGTCATTGGTCTCGCTATCTTGGAGAATCCTTCAATGAATCTTCGGTAGTATCCTGCCAATCCTAGGAAACTCCGAATTTCGTTTGGTGTTGAAGGCGACTTCCATCGTTGTACCGCCTCAACCTTGGCGGGGTCCACTCGGATTCCTTCTGCCGACACAATATGTCCTAGAAAATTCACTTCCTTCAGCCAGAATTCACACTTGCCTGAATTTGGCGTATAACTTCTCGGTCCTCAACGTCTCCAACGTGATTCGTAGGTGCTCCTCATGCTCTTTCTCGTTCTTTGAGTAGACTAGCACGTCATCTATAAAGACTAAAACGAATTTATCCAAGTACGGATGGAATATTCGATTCATCAAATCCATGAATACCGCTGGGGCATTCGTCAATCCAAACGGCATCACCACAAACTCGTAGTGGCCATATCTTGTGCGAAACGCAGTCTTGGGTATATCCTCCCTTCGAACTCGTAGCTGGTGATATCCGGACCTCAAGTCCATTTTTGAAAAGACTCCTGCTCCTCGAAGTTGATCAAACAAGTCATCTATCCTTGGCAGTGGATACTTGTTCTTAAGAGTCAACTTGTTTAGCTCCCTATAATCGATGCACATCCTCATTGATCCGTCCTTCTTTTTTACGAAAAGTACTGGTGCGCCCCACGGCGAAACACTAGGTCTAATGAAACCTAAGTCCATGAGTTCTTGGAGTTGTATCTTTAGTTCCTCCAACTCTTTTGGCGTCATTCGGTATGGTGCCTTTGATACGGGTGCGGCTCCCGGTTCAAGGTCAATTGTGAACTCCAATTGTCGATCTGGCGGTGGTCCAGGTAACACTTCTGGAAAAACGTCGGGAAATTCTTGCACGACAGCAACATCTTCCATCTTCTTCTCGTTCTTCTCCTCTCCATGGAGGTAGACAAGATAGGCAGTTCGCCCCTTTTTCATCATTGCGGTCGCTTGAAGCGCGGATATGATGGCGGTTCGCCGATTCATCGAGATTCCATGGTATATGGTGGGTTCGCTTCCCGGAGTTTGTAGAGATATCTGCCTCTCCTTACAACGAATCGTCGCAAAGTTCGTTGTCAGCCAGTCCATTCCCAAGATTATATCGATATCCTCCATTTTTATGACTCGCAAGTCATGAGCAACTATCTTAATTTCTCCCATAACAATTTCTACGTTCGAGCACGTTCTAGATATTTCTATCATTCCTCCTACTGGTGAGGACACCATCATTCTACGTTCAGATTCACTAGTAGGCAAGCTCAAAGTGCGCACACATAATTCAGATATAAACGAGTGCGATGCGCCCGTATCAAACAACACAACAACAGGGGTGTTGAGAATTTCGCCCATACCTGTCAAATTTCCTTTCCCACGATCCTCTTGTTCCTTCTTCGGCTTCTTCTGTTCCAGCGCGAACGCTCTAGCTTGGGGAGGAAGTCTGGGGCGGTGAGGTTGTTGTTGCCGCGATGATGAGTCGCGATTTCCTCCCGATTCATTTGGCGGTGTCCTTGCCGGTTGACGGGATCCCTGATCGTTCCGTCTCGATCCCGATCCTATCTTGTTACTTGGACACTCCCTAGAGAAGTGACCGTTTCCTCCACAAGTGTAGCACTTGATCACGTTCTGATATCGACATTCTCCGAAATGGTACTTAGAGCACACATTGCACTGTGGTGCCCTCGGTCGGTAGTCTCCTCTCTGGCTAGACGTACGCTGCCCTCCTTCGTACTGGGATCGATGCTGGCTCGACTGGTGCCGTTTTCCATCGTGCGAAGCTCTAGGCTCATCCCACTTCCGTTTCTCTCTGGAGTAGTGCGGTGGAGGTAAAGACGAGGTAGTGTTCTCCTTAGCTTTCTCCTTAGGCATTGCTGCCTCAATATCTAGCGCAAGTGCTAATGCTTCGGTGTAGGGGAGTCTCCCTCGGCTGGCCAACGACATTCTTATCTCGGGTTTCAGTCCCTCATGGAACTTGTCGGACAGCTTCTCATCGGTGTCGACTTGATCGGGGGCATACCGGGTCATGCTGTTGAGCGCTCGATCGTACTCGGTCACCGTCATGCGTCCTTGTGTCAGATTGTGGAACTCCGATGCCTTTGCTTTTCGATAGCTTTTCGGCACATACTTGTTGTATATTTCCGTCTTGAAACCTTCCCACGTCATCGCCTCTACTTGGTCTCGTGGCATAGTCTTCGTTCTAGTATCCCACCAAAAATCGGCTGCCTCAGTCAGCTGATGGGTCACACAACTCATGCGTTCTCTATCGTTGCATCTCAATATCGCGAAGATGCGCTCTATTGCCCGGATCCAAGATTCAGCCTTGGCCGGTTCTCCCAATCCATCAAACACGGGTGGCTTTTGCTCCAAGAATAGTTTCACGATTTCTCGATCGACCGGAGGCGGCGGAGGCGGAGGAGGTGGAGGATGCGGAATGGGTTGTGACACGCTGTCCTCTTCCTCGGGTTGAGGAGTTTGTTCTCGATGGCGTCTTGGTGGCATTCTGATTTATCAACACAAAATATTCTCATGATTCTAACAATAGTCACGTGGTATAGTTGAATAACAAGGTTCATGGGTCAATTGTTTTAGAGTATATGGCCAAGCACAAGATATCAAAAGTTCGTCACGTAGACGGATTGCAAAGAGTAGTGTCAATCAACATTGTTACCAACAATCGGCTGCGTCAAGGTTATCAAAAGATCAATGTTTCCATATCATCAAGGCAATTGCACTTAAGAAGTAGTCGTACAATTTAAGTGGCGATTACAGGGCGCCATAAGGTATTCAAAAATGGTGGTGCGACAAGAGGCATGATGTGATGGCATGATAACATATCAATTGAGAAAAACCAAAAGAGTAGCAAAACTAATGAAGGGGGTAGAAAATCAAGCAAATCAATCCAAAAACATGGGGGAAGCAAAACAAATATTCCACGACTATCACTCCTAGTCGATATCGTTCATATCCTCCTCGGGGTCATCGTCCTCATCCATTTCCAAAGCAGGTCCTTCCTCGTCCGGTCCCTCATTCTCGCCATATTCACCAACATCCGGGGGCGGCGGAGTTATCGCACGCATGTCCTCCACGTTTCCATGGATAATCAAAGGGTTAGCCGCATTAGCCTTAAGTCTTGGCCTATTAGGGACACGATCAACATGCGGCTCCTTGTCGCGACGATACCTCCATCGGCGAGCCTGTCCCGGCGGATACTTGTGCGGTGGGGGACTAAGCGGCGGTCCATCCCTCGCAGCTGCCATGGCTGGGAGTAGCACTCCTATCAAGCCGATTATATCGCCTCGAGGCTTGTACTCTGGCGGACTGAACCATGTATATGGCAATGCAGCTTGGGCAGTCCATTCGCTCCAAGGACTCGGCAGAGTGTGGATCAATCTCGAGATCCCCGCGTGATGGGTAACTCCTCCATACGCGTATGCATCCATCCAGCGATCGTAGAATTCAGTGACGTAGGTTAGGAGAAAGGACTTTCCATCCCACTCAAACTCTTGGTAGGTTTCGACAGGGAAAACCTTGTTTTTCGCGTAACGATCGCGCATCGGTGCGTAATAATGATTAGGCATCTACAAAAGAAATCTCAGCATCAGAACAAGGATCGAAGAAAATATCAATAGTGTATAAGATTTCAACTGATGCTGAGAGTACGATGGATATATATATATATATATATGTGTATGCGTCGAACGACGGAGGTGTGAAGGTAATATCATATCAAGAAATAACGGAATTTCCTTTCCGTGCCAAAAGGTGTGTATATATATATATTTTCGCGTTTCAACGCTTCGCAATTCGTTCTCATAAGTCGCTCGCCTCGTATTCGGCGTTTGATGCCTCCAAGTTCGATATTATCACAAAATTTTCATTCACGGCACGACTTACAACTATGTATAGCAGCATGCTCAAGTTCATTCTCATAGATGTCGTTCATCACATATCACACAAATCACAAATCATATAGAATTTCATTTATTCGATTCGTAGCGATCTTAGTCGCAAATCACTTGCATAACAACATTCATCTTTTATTTTGCATAATCATAATCCGCAATTTCAATTGCATGCATAATCATCATTTTATATTCCAACACAATTTCCAAATATCACAACAACTCCCATTCGCTTCAACTTCCAATATTTCATAATTCAAATCAATATTCAAGAGATACTTGTTACCTCATTCATCGTGGTTGAGCGGAGACGAGTTGCGGTGTTGAGCCTTCGACTATTATCAATTAGTCAATTTACACAAATTTCAGATTTTTAATTCAACAAGACTCTTGGGTCCAGAGCGGAAAGAACTGAGGCTCTGATACCAACTGTAACGACCCGCCCATCTAGGGTATAATAAATGCGGCGATCGTTAACTAGGCGGACTTAAATGCATCAAAGATCATAGGCTAGGGTTCCATTTAAAAAGGGATTTAACCAAAGCATTTAATGAACAATTAAGTAGGAGAGAAATAATGCCTTAGCAATGAAATCCAACAAAAGGCTATCACCAAATATGCTCAAAAATAGCAAAAGTTCCAAAGTAATCTCATCTGTTTTGTATCTAACATATTCCCACGAAATAAAAGAGTTTAACCCAACCAAAAGATCACAAGTTTCATAATATAGCGGAAGCGACCAAGAAAGAAGTGAAGCTATGTATGGAGACACAACGACACTTAGAGTTCCAACAGATCATGATATTATTTCCTACTCAACACCGCCGCCCGCTCGTCACCGCTCAACCTGCACATAGGGAAAACACATGCAGGGCTGAGTACTTATAATCATACTCAGTGGACTCATTGCCGAAAACAGTTTTATCACAAATATAGTTATCATCATGCCATTCTCAAGTGTCCATCGGAGTTTTAACTTTAGAAAGACCCGAGGCACCAAAATATTTTCTTTATCAAATATCACGGTCGCGCAACCATTTTTCACATCGACGTTTACCATATCCTCATTCTACATGACAAGGAATGCGGCCGCAATCCAGGTCACTAGACCGGCCAACCCGTACGCTGACACTCGGTCTAACATTGGTGTACACTAACCCAAGTAGAGTTTGCGGCTCTACAAGGATCCGAATTCGATTAAATCAATAGTGGCATAGCCACGAGGGATAGGCACGACAAAACAAATCAAGGCATGATAACACATATCTCATTCTCATCAATATCCGTTTAGGACAATGTCCTTATTTTAAAAGAAAGCCCACCTCGTCGGCTTAGCTCGAAAGTATTCTCTTCTCCTCGTTTATCACGCTGAGAGCGCGAAGTATCACCTTTAAATTAGGCGTATCACAAATCAGTTTCAATCATTGATTTCAAAATCATGCATGTTCCCATGTTTCCCTTTTTCCCATCGATAAATCTTTAATATCATCATCCAAAATCAAGATATGATTAGCATATCATTTTTATTCAAATAACAACTCCAATTTCACCATTAAATCGTGTCACGCATGAGTGCTCTACACACACAACACACGCACACGATCACAACACATGTGCACGCCTCCCGAGGCATGCACGCACACGCATACACGGCCACACACACACGGCCACACACACACACACACATCCATGCATCCCAAAGTTCATCAATTTATTTCCCCTTCACTCAATCTAAATGCATGTGGACTCAAGAACACCGATTAATCGGTAGAAGAAGAGGAGATCAAAAATTAAAGTACCTTTTCCAAAAGAATAATCGGTAGCAACAAGTTATAGCCTTGATTCTTCAATAAAATCTTGAATAACCGCTTCAATTCTTCTCCAAATGATGAAGAATTAATGGAGAAAGTAGAATAAATTTTGGAGAGAGTGGGGGAGAAGTGGGGAACGGTTTTCAAGAGTGGGGCGATTTTTTTGTAGCTAGGGTTTTGATTTTCTCTCCTCTTATTTATAGAGGTTAAGATATACTCCAATAATTAAATAAATCAAGATTTGGAGAAGATTTGAGAGGAGTAATGGCGTTGAAACCGTTGAGCAATAGGAGGATTTTCGAAATCTGTAGGCTATTTAATTAGCCTATAATTAAATTTAAATATATCACGGAGCAAGAATAAATAATTAAATCTCCCCAATTTAAAAGGAAAAGTGGCGTGTATTTCCAATCTTCAAAAGGAATTTAGTATTAATCCTAATTAAATTAGGATATAGTAAGATCTCCTTAGATTTGGCAAGATATGCTAGGGTATTTGAATTTAATTATGGAAGAGAATAAACAAGGGATCAAATAATATAATAATAAAATCCCTTCTCCCATAATATAAGAGATTTTCGAAAATCTCCTTAAATAAAATCATAGGGGCCGAAAATTTATGTAATAAATTAGGAATATTCGGACTTTGGATTTAATTCGGATAATTATCCCAAGCAATAATTAAATCCAAGAAAAAAAATAGGATTTCCTTCTCCAATAATAGTGATGGTCGAAAATTCCACATAACAATAATGCTCCTATTTAATTCTCACTCATCCCTTAGGAAAATAATTCGCCACCAATATTATTTCTTCCCACATCAAATATTCATATATTCGAATTTCACCTCCATTCCCATTTTCCAACGAATTTTGACCATTCCACGGCCACGTCACATTTTTCCCATCTTAGACTATTCAATAGCCACGTCAACATTTCAACAAGTTGACTATTCAACTAAATCTCAATTCTCATACGCAATTAGGTCACAAAGACACCATGTAATTAATCACTCATCAATTAATCCACATATCATAGCATTTAAGGCATTTAATGCAAAAATTTTATAACCCGAAAATTAGGGTTTGAAAAAGTGGGGCGTTACATTCCACCACCCTTAAAAGAAATTTCGTCCCGAAATTTGGTACCTCATAGGAAAAGTTCCGGGTACAGTTCCATCATCTTGTCTTCAAGCTCCCACGTGGCTTCTTCATATTCGTGGTTCCTCCATAGTACTTTTACACTAGCAATGGATTTATTTCTCAAATTCTGAACCTTTCGGTCCAAGATCATTTGGGGTCTCTCTTCATAGCTCAAGTCGGAATCAAAGATAAAACAATTTTAAAGAAAAGACCTCAACATCCTCCACGTTCATCGCTGCTCAATCTGCACATTAAGAAAAACAATATGAAGGACTGAGTACTTGATGCACTCAGTGGACACATGCCAAATTCAGTTTGTCAAGCCATAACGAGTGATCTTGGGGTTTTAACTAAAAGGAACCAAGCCATAAAAGGAACCAAGCCATAAAAGGAATTCAGTTTGTCAAGCCATAAAAGTCAGTTGCGCAACCATTTTCCATCCACATCCACCATCACCATATCTGAACATACATGACAAGGAACGTGGCCACGAACCAAGTCATTAGACCGGCCAACTCCAAAGAGATAACACAATCTACGGGGTGTACACTAGTCCGAGCAGGGTTTGCGGCCCTACTGGGACCCAAATTCGATTAAACATACATGGCAAAGCCACTTCAGATAGGTTCATTCAAATATAAAACATGGCAAGACAAACCTTTTCCACCTCCTTTCACGTAAAAAGTATTTAGGACATACTCCCTCCGTCCACCATTAGGAGTCTCATTTATGGACGGCACGGGTTTTAAGAAATGTTAAGAAAAGTGAGTGGAAAAAAGTTAGTGGAATAAGGGTCTCACTCATATATATTAGTTTTAAATAAAATGTGAGTGGAATGGGTTAGTGGAAGGTGAGACCTTATTACCATTTATGGTAAAAGTGAACCGGGACTCCTATTCGCGGACGGAGGGAGTTGTCCTTATTTAAGAAAGCCCACCTCAAATGCTTAACTCCTCAAATCACTTTCTGCTCCCACCGCAAACAACGTGCAAAAGTTTACCATTTTTCAAAATAACATGACATGCAAAATTAGACTTTGCAAAATAAATAAATTTAACAATGCATTCATCCTAATCCCAAACATATGCTAAATTTATTCTCCAGTCATTTCATAGAAACTATATACACATAAATAAAGCCCTCGTATTTTATGGCTCAAACATCACTTAAGTAATCTGCCAACAACAACAACTACTAATTTATCCTTTAATTAATAAAAGTATATACGTATATTCCCAAGTAGAGAAAAAAAATTAATCACCATAACACTTATTCTAACCCAACACTGTTCCAACAAATCAGTCCATCAACAAACCTAAAAGTAACAACTAATTAAAGACAAATAATAGGATACATGTACTCCCAGTCCAACACAGAACGAAAACTGAACAACAACTAAAATAATTGTACATAAATACTCCCAGGCTCCCAGCCACCACGCATATACTCCTTTGACAAAACATGTACACATACTCTCCCCAACTTCACTTTTAATCAAACACTAAAAATTAAAGAAATAAACAAATATCTATTACTCCTATTCCCTACTCTTCCTACACGTACACAGCCATTCCACTAAACAAATCAACACATTTTAATAAAGGGGATGTGATGAAAAGAAATTTATAATCTTCTACAATTCACGAACAAATAAATATCCCAAACAGCACCCTTTTTCCCTTTTTTTCCAAATCTTAAACCCTTTATTAATTAAGTTCTAATTAAGTTTTCAAGCAAAAAGGTTTAAGGGAAAAACAGGAGGGCAGCTTCTAACAATAATAAATACCGAAGCTTTATCAAGAGCTATCAAGACACAGTATCAAGAAAATTCAGCAAATTTGATTCCGTGAACTGACACTATATCATGGAACGAAGAAAACCTGCTAGCAAACAAGAGGAATTGAGGGAATTAATCAAATGTGTATCATAATTTGTATGTGATAAAATGATATAAATAATTTTTTTTATTGTTATAGAGTATTAGAAATGAGCAAATTGGAAAAGAGATAATTTGGATGTTTTATTTTTTGTCAAAAGGGAAATAACTCGACTTAATGGGAATAATTCAAAAAGTAATATACGACTCAATTTAGTTGGGACGTTGAGAGTATAATTTTTCTACGTTGCCCTTATTTCTCCTCCACACATCATTTCAAAAAATATTAAATTATGTGATAAAATACAAATTTTGTGGATAGAGAAAATATATGATAAAATTATAGCGATATACTCCACCAATTACTGTAAAAGGTGTCATCAAAATTGTAATAAAATGACCCACCATAAAACACTATTGTGATAACTATTTATCTTTGATATGGCTTTTTCTTTACTACAAAAAGGTAACCTATCTTTTTATCAAAATTCCAAGGAGAATTTTGCACAATTTAGGTGGAAGTATATTAGTATTAGCCAAACTCAACGAGTTCATTTAGGCCCATTATATGAATATAAGTTACTGATCATAGCTTCGAAATTTGGAAGGATTGGGTCTTATTGTTGGAAGCCCAAATTTTGATAATTAAATCTTCTTTGGGCTTGGGCCATTTAGGACTCTAGTATTCCTCATAGTAATGGTGACCAGGATTTTTTTTTGTAGAATATAAAAATAAATAATTAATTTCATGGAAATCCATATGGGTTATTTTGGTGTGCATTAAATAAATCCTTGCTCGTACCAATTTCATGCAAAGTGCAAACCATATAAATGGTTTCGTTTACATTCTGAAGAAAGAAGTCTATAATTATATAGCGTTGATGTAATGAAGTCTAAAACATATGTGATGATTTATCTTCTCTATAATGCTATAGGATCGAACAATATGTGCTCTCAAGGATGAAATTTCTCCTTTGGAAAAGCCTATAGTTTGAAATTTTAGTCACAAACCGTTAATTAATGTGATGTGACTAATTTTCGACAATTCAAATCAATCATGAGAAACGGTGATATTTCATGTGGGTGTACTCATACTTAAATCGAAGTCATGGAATATGAATTAAAATGTTAATATGTGTCTTATATATTGATCCATTGAATTGAAATAAGTTTTTATTCGGTTGTGTACAACTTATATGAGTTTTATTTATGTGTCCAACTTTCATATGAACCAATACTCAACTTACATACTCATCAGTCATCACCCCCCCCCCTTTTTTTTAACATATAACTCTCCATCTAAAATCATAATTTTATGATTGCTTGTGTACTAAATTAGACAGCGATTTAAATTGTTGGATTGTGATTATAAGTGCCCGTTCGGTTCCCAAGATAACTTTTATCTTCTCCATTCACATTTTCAACCAAATTTTAGCTAACAATTGTAGATTTGGGTCTGTTTCGGCCCATTTGAATGGACAGCGATTTAAATTGTTGGATTGTGATTATAAGTGCCCGTTCGGTTCCCAAGATAACTTTTATCTTCTCCATTCACATTTTCAACCAAATTTTAGCTAACAATTGTAGATTTGGGTCTGTTTCGGCCCATTTGAATGGACTCCTTTTCACCTAATCTCATGACTAACCATCTCACCTCACCCCCTCCTACTAACTTGTCCATCTCCCTCTCCTCATTATTCTCCTCTCCACCCTACTCTACAACTATACATAAGACTAATTTAATCCTAGCCAAGGTCTATTTTAATATATCTTACATTGCATCTCAAGACAATTTTGTTTCATGAACCGAACAGCCACTAAGTGTTTTAATTGTAGCAGTCCTCATGCTTTTGCAATATCTAATACTCAATGTTACTCATTATTAATTGTATACTACTTTGAGGTCTATACATCTTTTTGCGTGACTTAATATTTATGGCTTTTTTTCGATTTTGGTTTTGATTAAATATTGTTTAATGATAATTTCGTCAAAATAAAAAGACGACGAAAAACAATTAAATTTTCTTACCTGTTTACTTATGGCAGTTAACCTCTCTCTCTCTCTCTATTATACATCAACTTTCAATTTTAATTTATGCTATCTTATCCGCCAGATACTCGACCCTTTATCACCTTTTAATCAAAAGATAAGAAGTACTCCCTCCGTCCACGAATAAGAGTCCCGTTTTTTCATTTTGGTCCGTCCACGAATAAGAGTCCCGGTTCATAATTACCATAAATGGTAAAGAGACCCCACATTCCACTAACTCATTCAACTCACATATCATTTAAAACTAATATATACAAGTGGGACCCCTATTCCACTAACTTTCTTCCGCCCACTTTTCTTAACATTTCTTAAAACCCGCGCCATTTAAAAATGGGACTATTAATCGTGGACGGAGGGAGTAATTGAAAAATAGTACTCCCAATACATAGAAAAAATTGTTGATAAAGTAGAAGAAATAAACAAAAAAAATATAAGAAGAAAGATTTATGAAGTAGAAGAAATAAAAAAAAAATATAATGAGAAAGTTTCCATAAATCAATAAGGAATTGGCTATGAACAGATTATTTTAGCTTGAACAATATCGGATGTATCAAGCTAAACCAATAATGTTTTGGACTAAATAAACATAAAGGGTTAGCAAGCTTTTTATAAAGATATATTGTCAAACTAAAAATGGTATTTCAACATTGGAGTTCACAATTTTGCGATCCCCAATAAATTTTACTATCATAAATAGTTCTAGATACTATATCACATTTGAACTTATCTTTTTTCACACATTTTTGCCGTTTTTCAAATATTTGTGAGCCAGAGGTATTTTTTTTCCATTAACTATATCAACTAATATGTGTCATTTAGAAGATAATTGAACGATATTAATTAATTTATTAAATTTTTTTTTGTAATTATGATTTATGTCGATTTCCATTATCATTTTGTTTTTTATTATATATCAGATGAATTATTTAATATGATTTCAAATACTATTTAAACTACACATGTTAGTAAATATACTACTCCGTAAATAGACAATATGCTTCATGAGGTAAAAATTTGAAAAATGTCAAAACTGTCGTAAAATAAAACATGGTAAAAATGGTAAAAAAAAGTGAAATAAGACAAACTTTGTGGGACGGACGGAAATGAAAAAATGGGATAATTTTTGTTTGACGGAGGGATTAATAAAAATCATTGAGAATAGTGAAAATGTGAACTCTATTATCTAGCAACTATTTCTGTAATTTGGTCATAGTTAATTCGAATTTCCAATAAATTAAATATTTTAGGAAACGAAAGAAAACCTCAATCATCAACTGATATTTCAATCGAAACGTGTCGTAAACAAACTCTCATATATGCTATCCTACATCGAGTAATCTACCATTCTTTCTAGTAATCAATATAAATGTTAGCTTACTTTTAAAAAGTTTAAATCTTTGCCTTCCTCTAATAAATACAATAACGAACATCTATATCAAAAGACTAATTAAATAAACGCCGGGCCCCCACATTTGTACATATAAATATAGGTATTTATTAAAAGTTTAAATTATCTTAAAAACATTAACTGACTATAATGAAGTAGATAGGTAAAACTTTAATCAATATTGACTATCATCAAATTGAATCCCACAATCTTAGAATGAAATGTTTTAAAGATTATCCTCCATTGCCCATTGACTCGTGAAGCATTTTGTCTACTTAATAGGAAAACATTAGAAAATTAAAAACGTTGATATTAAGCTTTAATATAAGCAAAAATATCTTCTTTAGCAAGTAATCCAAATATATAAGAATATGGTTAGTTGGTTAAAATAATTAGGAAATGGCGGATAATAAAGGGGGAAATGCAATTTTGCTCACACCACACTTACGGCGATAAATAGGCTGTCCCACGCTGACATACTTGTATTGTACTTGGCTCAATTATTCCAAAATGGTTAATGTTTGTACCTAGTCTCAAAGTTTATGTTTATTGTGATACAATCATTAAATTTTGCAATTACTCCAACTAATCTTAATTTCTTACAATTTTTTAGTTGAGATTTTATTTTATTTGAATTTGGTACATTTGTTATTTTTTTTTTTTAAAGATATCTCCAATTTTGATGGTTTATACTTTGCACCAAATGTACACATATAACTATGTAAGAATATTTTTATTTATAATGTTCATTATTAATATACACATTTTAATGGTGATTATTAAACGTGTGATTGATATGTATATATACACGTGTTTTATTGTGTATTTTAAGAAATTATCGAACTAGTTTATTTATTTATCAATACAATCAGCAGAATAAATTTGATTCAATAAAGGTAATTATGTACAATGATAAAATCTCAATAAGAAATAGGCACAAGTCCATTTGCTATTTATCCAAACGACACTGCAGAGCTATTAAATAAGTATAGACAATAATAACCGTGAAAATAATTTAATGCACCTTTACCCAAATCATATCCGTAAGTGTACAACCATTCATAGTCAATGGAGTAGTTTTTTAATACATTTCGATTCATTTATAAAAATTAATCTCTTTGTAGTTTTAATAATCGAAGTAAAGGCCAAATGTGGTCCCTAACATATAATCATTTTATCAATTTGGTCCTTAACATTATGATTTTGATTATTTGGTCTCTCACAAATAAACTCGGACCCGAATCGATCCTCACTTAACAGAACCGTCAAAAAATAGACGGTGATTGCAATTTGACTATATTAAATTACTAATGGTAATTAATTATATCTAATTATAATTCTTAATTCCTATTAAATTACAAATTATTCATTTCATTTTGCAATTGATACTATATTTTTTCCAATTTTGCTAATAGGAAAAACATTATAATTAGGTATAATTAATTACCATTAGTAATTTAATATAGTCAAATTGCGGTCATCGTCTATTTTTTGTCGATTCTGTTAAGTGAGGACCGATTCGGGTCCGAGTTTATTTGTGAGGGACCAAATAATAAAAAAGATAATTTTAAAGACCAAATTGATAAAACGGTCATATATTAAGGACCACATTTGACCTTTTACTCTAATAGTCGACTTACCATTCACTTTTACTTTCTTTCTATTTCATTTATTAAATTTCAATAATTTTTTCTTTTTCATTTATCAATTCAAACTTGTGATCTACCTTGTTTTTAATATAAGATATTATCGAAATTTGTGTTAAATACGTTTCGGATGAAAAGAGTCGTATTTATTTTTTGTGATATTCAATAATAATAGAATCATTACCATTTTTAAGAAAAATTAACGCATTTTCTATGTTTCTTTCCATTTATTTTCTATTCATGATTTAGTATTACTCCACTTTGTTATGTCTCCTATACTATATTTGTTATCTCTTCACTTAAAAAATGTCAATATTAAATAGGAATGGAGAGAGTATTAGTTACTCCACTTATTAATTAATATGACACAAATTAAATCACCCAAATTTATTAAAATTTAACCAAATCCTTATATCTAGTGCTGGTGCTGACAAACTCTCTCTCTCTCTCTCTCTTCTCTTATTTAAAGAGAGAAGAGGTACTGCATCTTGACAGAGAAGCAATGGCGACGCAAAATGGGAGTTTGGAGTGTTTACCCAAAATCAAGTTTACTCAGCTTTTCATCGACGGCCAATTCGTCGACGCTCTCTCAGGTATATTCATTTCCATATATACATCTTAATTGATGAATGATTTTGATGGATTTTCATTCATATACATTGATTTTTCATTCAATACGTGTGTCCCATTTCAAAATCTGAGAGTAATGTTATTATACTCCTCATCTTTGATAATTCTTCTAGTAAATTACTAAGAAGGTTAAATTTCTATATTTCTTTTGTATGTGTAACGGAGGCACTTTTGTATTTTGATCGACGTTTGAATGGTGGTTTTGATCGTATGGTTTGAAACAAATATATACTTTTTTATGTACTAAAATATTAAAATTATGGAGAAACACATGTAGAGTGTTGAGCTTAAATTTCTCATAAAATATTTTGTCACTTTTCTTTGTTGATATATTTTCAGAGAAAAATGAGTAAAAAGGGGAGAACAAGTAGAATTAAATGTAGTTGGTCTTGACAAAAAGAGTTGACTTCCTGAGAAATTAAGTCTAGCTTGGTATCTACATCCTTCTTTTTTAATTTTTTTTTAAAAAAAGAGTGAAAATATGGAACTTTTTGTTTGGCTTAAAACATTTCGGCGAATCTTTCACAAAATCTAATGAATAATATTACTCCACTAGTGGATTTGAACCACCAAATTTGTGTGAATTGAAGCTTTTATAATCGATAGGACAAAATAGCAAAATGTATGAATATATGAAGAAAGATTCCCTTTCAGTTTGTCGCTATATAATCATTGGAAAAATAGCCCATTTTCAGCACTAGTTTTTTATTGAAACGAAAGACGCCCAGTTTGCCGCTTTATAATTGTTCGGTATAATTATAAATAATCAATATATAATTTTCTGTACTACTATTACTTTTTAGTTTTTTTTAAGAAACAATAGATGTCTTTTATATTTTAAACGCTTTATATATGTTATATTTGTCCATTAGTATAATTTTATTCGGATAATATCGTAATAATATGATTATACTACTACATATTTTATGTGAGCAATTACGAGCATCATTTTCGTTTGATTTACTTTATCTGTTTTGTGTTTACGTTTAAAAAATTAAAACTAATTTTGTTACTTTATTAAATTATTAGAATATAAAGAAAATGAACAAAATTAAGTTTTGATTATTAAGTAATTTGTTTAATTAATTGTGACGATAATAATTATTGAGGTATTAAAGTATAAAACAAAACAAATACTCCTATTAATTAATGTAGGTTAAAGGAGAGTGATACTCATGAATGATGTTCATATATATAGTCCATATTTTTCCAAAAAAACAGGGAAAAAATTTGAGACAATAGATCCAAGAAATGAAGAAGTAATAGCAGAAATAGCAGAAGGGGACAAGGATGATGTTGATTTGGCTGTCAAAGCAGCTCGTCGTGCTTTCGATAATGGTCCATGGCCTCGTTTCCCTGCTTCTGTAAGCTCACTTCTCATTACTTTTTATTACTATTATTATTATTAGTTCCATTTTAGCCTTCACATTTTACTATGATGATTGATGCAGGTGCTATTTTTTCTGTTATTAATATTTTCAAATATTTTCAAAAAACATCTTTAATCGTACTAAGTTGACGCAGATGAAAACCAATTGTGAGAAATTTGAGAATTAGGAAAGAGTTGAAATTAGAAAAGGAAAGGAAAAGATTGATTTTAGAAATAAAGATGAAAATGTTAGAATTGAGGGTAAATTAAAAGAAAATTATCAAAGTGTGTTACATAAATATGTTTTATGATAGGTTAATGTATAATGATTTTATTTTGTAAGCGAGAATAAAATATATATGTATGCAGGAAAGAAGAAGAAGAATGCTAAAGTTTGCGGATTTGATAAACCAAAACGTGGAAGAACTGGCAGCATTAGAAGCTCAAGACGCCGGAAAGATATACAACCTCGTGAAGCTCGCCGAGATCCCTTCGGCCGCCGAGAAGCTCCGCTACTACGCTGGCGCAGCCGACAAGATTCACGGATCCACACTGAAGATGTCCGGCCAGTTTCACGGCTATACGCTGCTTGAACCGGTAGGCGTAGTGGGCCTCATCATCCCCTGGAATTTCCCCTCCCACATGTTCATGATGAAGGCCGCGCCAGCCCTGGCCGCCGGCTGCACCATGGTCATCAAGCCCGCCGAGCAGACCCCTCTCTCCGCCCTCTTCCTCGCCCACTTGTCCAAGCTGGTATCATTTCTTCACTTCAAAATTTATATAATAGACACATTTGTCACGTTCGTTGATATTCTGCAGGCTGGCATCCCAGACGGCGTGCTCAATGTGGTGACCGGCTATGGCCACTCTGCTGGGGCTGCAATAACCTCCCATATGGATGTAGACAAGGTCATCTATGCATGCATTCATTAAGTGTGACATTATTTTTTTTACTATATAGTCCTTACCAAAATATATTTCTGTATCCGTCCAGGTTAGTTTCACTGGGTCTACGGAAGTAGGGCGTCTGGTGATGCAGGCGGCGGCCACTAGCAACCTAAAACCCGTGACGTTAGAACTTGGAGGAAAGTCGCCTTTCATCATTTTCGACGACGTTGATGTCGATAAAGTTGCGGATATTTCTCTAAGTGCCATTCTGTACAACAAGGTTGATTTCATTCCTAATTTCATTTCATGCCATGTGAATTTCCCGCCTAATTGATTAACAATCTGTTTTTAATCAGGGGGAACTATGCGTTGCTGGTTCTCGTGTTTTTGTTCAAGAAGGAATATACGATAAGTTTATAGCTACGGTGTTGGAGAGGCTCAATTCTTGGGTGGTCGGAGATCCTTTTGATCCAAATGTTCGTCAAGGCCCACAAGTATGATCACATTCCCACCTATTTCTATTTCAAAATTTAAGGTTTTTATTTTATTTGAGTGTTTGAATATATGTATATATAGGTGAATAAAAAGCAATACAATCGAATTCTTTCATACATTGAGATAGGGAAGAAAGAGGGCGCCACTTTGTTAACAGGTGGGAAGCCTCTGGGCAACAAAGGCTACTACATTGAGCCTACTATTTTCACTGATGTAACAGTAAGTATTCCAAATTTAAATTAGTACTATTTCACATCTCAAATATGTTATAATTATAGTAACTAATGTATTTGGATCTTTTAGGATGAGATGACAATAGCAAGGGAGGAGATATTTGGACCTGTGATGTCAATTATGAAATTCAAGTAAGTAGTAGTATCTGTATTGTGGGATTAAATATATACAAGTGAGAGTGAGATTGAGAGTGAGATTGAGATTGATTAATGAGATAATATAAGCAGGACGGTTGAGGAGGCGATCAAGAGAGGTAACGCGAGTCAGTATGGACTGGCAGCGGGAGTGATGACGAACGATTTGAACATTGCAAACACAGTATCTAGGTCGATTCGTGCGGGGATTGTGTGGATAAACTGCTACATGGTATTCAATGATGATCTCCCGTTTGGAGGTTTTAAGATGAGCGGCTTTGGCAAGGATTCGGGGATGGAGTGTCTCCATGGCTTCCTTCAAGTAAAGTCGATCGCCATGCCTATTCACAACTCTCCTTGGCTCTAATCATCCATACACTGCTATGTGTTTCTAAACTCTACCATTCTACATGGAATGTTGCCAAATTATTCCTAGCTTTATGCTAATAAATAATTCACATACAAACATGGTAACCTTTATGCAACAACTATTTGGCAAATTATTCAGTCATGTTGAGTTTTTCTTGTTTTCCTCTGTTTTTAGAAAAGTTGGACTGTTTTTCTTGGAAGAGCCTATGGTACAAAGTTGAGAGAGTGAAAATGTAAAAAGAAGTACGGGGTGAAGTGGAGAGGTAAATTCTTGAATATTTATGTAGATGGTGGGGTGAGTGTCTTGACTCTCGAGTACTCTGTTGATATATACTCCCTCTATCCGCGATAGGAGTCCACTTTTCCATTTTGCGTTCATAGTTTTGTTAGATTTGTATTTAAAGTCTATAGATATAATTTTATATTGAAGTTTGGAATTACGGAATAAACACAAATTTTGGTCTAAAAGTTCTCAAAACTTGATGATTTGGTTTTTGGTGTTGAGACATGCTAATACTATTCTACTTATTGATGATTGTTCTTTACTTTAAGGTAAGTGGCCTAATTTTCTAAAATTAACTATCTAGTTTGTGGAGTTAAAAATTTGAGGGAGAGTGATATGAAACCACACATTACAAAGAGATTACTAAAGGAAAATTGCCTAAAGCCTAAAATGATCCGACTCAAATAATAGTTTAGAGTTTAGACATAGTGGTAAAATTTCAGGCTCTGTTGTTAAGCTCCAAATAAATAGACTTCTGAATTGCTCATATACATGATACATCGCTGTGTGATAATTAGTTTTTGTGCCTAAACACAAGTTGATTTGAGTCATTTGACTAAATTACACTCTACTTGGAGATTGCGCACATAATTATACGCGAGGGAGAGATAGAGCCAAACCAATATACTAAAATTTACCAAGATATACAACAAAAGATAACAAAACCACCATATGCAGTTTTATTTTACCAAAGAATATGAATATCAATGATTCAGGCAAATAATATTAGAATGTAACCTACAAACTGGCGATACGTTTTCTTTCACTACATAAATTTCAACAAAATAACAAGACTAGAAAACTTAAATTATAATACACATCCGGAGAGAAGGTGGCATCACTCACTATATGCCATAGTCGCGGCTTCACACATTACCTATGTCGGAATGTACACGATCCCATTCCCCTGACTCCCAATAGCATAGATTCTTGTTGAGTTCCACCCCAACAAAAAATGTCCAAGTCTAAATGCAGCACACTTCACTTTCACTATTTCGTCT
The DNA here is from genome assembly GCF_023119035.1 of Salvia hispanica. Lineage (NCBI taxonomy): Eukaryota > Viridiplantae > Streptophyta > Magnoliopsida > Lamiales > Lamiaceae > Salvia > Salvia hispanica. The sequence continues at coordinate 13,525,323 of NC_062969.1, forward strand.
ACAATATGTTGAAATGATGCAACAACATGGTGCTCTTACAAAACCGGTTTTTTTCTTCTTTTTTCTCTCTCTTCTGTTTTCATAATATAGAAATCTATGTTACCTCAATCTCAGCCAAATGGGTTTCCACTGTGGGTACTGAAGTTACTAGAAGCTGGATGAGCTGCTGGGTGTAGTCCACCTGCCTGAGGATTTGGATTAAGAGAAGCAAAAGCAGAGTCCTCGAGCCCAAAACCAGGAAATCCTTGTGGCCTAGAATAGTTCGATCAGTTCCATGAGTATGTCAGTGTCTAATTATGCGAGAGAGAAAAGATACATTCGTGATAATTTTTAATTGAAGCAATCGTAGGCTAAAACGGTATTACCTTGGTGCCATGCTGCCACCGGCTATTTCATGTCCCATGAATGCACCTGGTTCATAGACATCAGTAAGTACATAAAAATATTATGCAACCGTGCTGTTGCAATAAAACTTTACAGGAATATATATGATCGTATACTTGTAGGATTTGTCGGTGCAAATGATGGCGCTTGAGCAAGCATAGAGGGACGATACGGAGAAGCTCCATAATTCGGAGTATGCAATAGACCAGACGGGGCAGCGGTATTTGGTAAAGCACCTTGTAAGGATGCCATAGAAGGAAACTGCATCACAATCATAAATCAACTTCGCAATCAGCACGAGAATAAAACCAAACTTACTCAACATACTGTTTTATTCTGTTCAGAAACTTCAAAACATAAAAGGGAGGGCATATAATCTATAATCTATTTGCCAAACTCATGTCAGGTGACTTTCCTCAAACAAATAAACAAGCTGCTGACTAATATCGTTACTGAAACAGACAATAGAGAAAAATCAGTCTAAGCCATGACAGTAAACTCACTGTTGATGCTTGTACTGGAGAAGGCTCGTTAACATCAAAAGGATTGGTTGATGTTGGCATTGACGGGTAATTTGCTACAGCCTTCAAACAGAAAAGTCAAATGTCACATGAGATTAATGAACAATGATGTTGGCAAGAGTAAAATAGAACACACACTTCACACTTTGCCTCCCTAAGTTCATCTAGCATTCCCAGTTCAAAATATAAGAGTGGTCACTGAAACTCATTTAATAAGTGAAGTCTGCCCTCATCTTATATGAGTAAATATTGCCAGCCAATGAGTATTTAACCATGAGTAAGTATATAAGCCTCAGTTCTATAAATGATTTGTTATTGTAGAAATTTAGTTTATATTGTGCAAACACAAGTATGCAGTATCCTCCTACTAATTTTTGTACCTTATTCTGTCTACAGCCATTAAGCACCATTGCATGAAATAAGGCTGGAAGCCAAGTTCAAAATAGTTAGGAGAATTCCATTTTTTTCTATCGAATAGGTATCAATCCATAACTGTAAAAGCATTCCTAACCTTCGAGCATATGGACTTTTGTGAAAACACATCATTTTTATGTCAAAACCAGACCAGTTATTAATTGTTAACTGGCCACCCTTTTTGCCATTGCCTTTGTGCTATTATATTTTTAAGTCATTGTATAATTTATTTGTATCTTATTGCAACAACGGAAGAAAAAAAGAAAAAGGCAGGCTGTTTCAAATCAAGAGTATTAATCAACCCAAAATTCTGAGACAAGAGTCAATTGACTAAGCCGAAAATGCAGAACAAATTCAGAGGTTTACTTGAAAAGCAAAAGGATAAAACTTGGAGTTTAGGTTACCATGGGCGTATTGTAATGCATTGGGACCCTGGCAACATAGGAGGCACCAGGATACCACCCTGGTACTGGAGGTGGATTATAAGAGTAATTCATCGAAAATAGGTCCTCCGGGAGTGCATTTCTTCCACTATGTTTTGGATCAGATGTAGATTCTCCGGTAGCAGGCGCAGGAGAAGAAGCCATTTCAGCTTGACCAAGTTGTGCAATAGAAGCACCAGGAGGTCCATAGGCATTTTGCGTAGGTGGATTCCATGGCTGTTGGAGTTCCAGGGAGTGATTAATTACTCCCTGAGAAACACAAAATATAGAAAGGAAGTACAATATCAGGCACAGGGCCGCATACCTTGTTGAGTGAAGAACCACCAGAAAGAGGCTGTTGAATACCACCAGGGAACAGAGGTGGTTGTTGAGGATTCATCGTAGGCCACTGTCCTCCAGTGGGAGCATTTATAGGTGCAGAGCCAAAGGGTGATACAGAAGCACCACCAGTGGGAATAACAGATGGTGGAGTAGTATCTCCGAAGGATGGTCCAAACGATGAGCCTTGTATACCAGTGGAACTGAAAGAAGATGATGTTCCTGGAGGGGCAAAGGGACCAGATGAGGACGCAGGAACTGACAACCCAGAAAGTAGTGATTCCAGAGAGTTTGAAGCTGGAGTTGTTGTTTTGACATCGGGCAGAGAATCAAAATTCGCCCAGTCATTACTGCTAGGTTGTTGGACAGCAACTGTGGGAGGTGGTTCAGGAACGGCATCAAAATCAATAAATGAAGTCTCCACTTTTATCTCAGATGGATTCGCATCTGATGATGCCAAGCTACTGGAGGACGCAGTTCTCTGCAAGAGAAGTATTTGCGACTTATATTATTTAATTATTTGATGAGAATATTTACTCGAGTATAGCAATACCAAGGTGCCTCACTAGCTTATTAAATAGATGCTGTTTTGCATGACAAGTCACAAGACACGTAAAACTCTGAAAATTTTACAATGGAAAAACAAGGCTTTGTTGCAGCAGCTGATAAATGAGAAGATATGGCCAAATGAATATGTTCTGCTTCATTGTTACTGTTTTTTTTTTTTGGGGGGGGGACACATAACAAAACACATCTTAGAAGAGAAACTTCACACCTGTGTAGGAGGTCGACCATCATTTGACTTTCCACCAGTGGCTTTCGGAGGTTCAATAACTCGAAGTGGAGATACGTTATCTCCTAATATATCTCTAACAGGACGAACCACAGGAGGACTGGATATATCGGAATCCTTTGGATGATCAGGGGACCTAATTTCAAGCTTAGAGCCTTCATCAGAAGACCTCCTGCCATTCCCAAATCTATCCTCTCGTCTCCAATCATTAACTACTTCTCGGGCAGGACTTTTTCTAAAATCACCACTTCGCTTACTGTCTTGATCATATGCTGGACTTCTTCCACCCGAACTAGATCTATCACTATAGCGACGCTCAAAGGAATCATCATAAGGAGGACTCCGACTACCCTGATAGTTGTCGACCCTCCTATTTCCACTGAAATCATCAGTTTCTCCCTGCATAAAGGCAAAGAATAACAAGGTTGTGAACCATCTTTCTGAATCTGTGATACTCTGAGATGCCCTAAAAGAGTTTATACGAGCATGTGCCACTAAGTAAGCAACTATCATAATAATGGAGACTTTATACTGAAAAGGGATATAAATATACCATCTTTGCCCTTGGAGGTTTTTCCACATTCTTCTCACCGGTAAATCTTCTGTCTACATAGACATGCTTGATGAAATCACGTAGTCTGTCTATATTGCTGAAAGCAAAACACATACTATCAGAATATTCAAACCAATAAAAAATTAAAAGATTTCCAGTGTAGAATTCTATAGCATCATGTTTCTTAGTGTTACTGTTACCTGCCATCGGGGAGAGAATTACGCTGAGTATCCCATTCCTTCAAATAAATTTCTCTACCACTCTACCAGGACAAAAAATGATTTGAGCATGAGTACTAAAACATGCTTGAACAAAAGAAAGAACTGTGAGATCTACAGGGAAACAGATTCTAGTACCGCATTTCCTCCCCCTTGAAGTGCACTAACTTCTTGTGGAGTAAATTTAGCCATAGATACTGACTTCACTCTGTGCGTGAACTCCCGACTGAAAGTAGTTTTAAAAGCAATAAGTGAACAGAAATATCAGTGCTTCCAAATCCTAGAAGGTTGTTACGTAATACAATATGTACTATTTTGAAAATGACGAGCAAGATCTGGGACTGAAATAGAGATTGCAAGAGCAAATATTCGTCCACAAAAATCTTCTCTGCAACTCAAAATGACTTACTGTATCCCACTGCAGGTTGTACACACAAATGTCCAGAAGCTGGTACATGCATATTGGGGTCCCTAATAGGAAGCAATGAAACAGTTAAACACATCTCTTGAAAAAACTTGTCATTTGAGCATGAAATAGCAGGCAAAGCAAAGTTGATAAAAAATATCTAAAATCCGAAACTGTTAGCCTTCGCAAAATGAAAAGGACAATATTTAATTATCAAACTAATCTCAAGCGTGTGAGCAGTGATTATAAAATAAAAACATGCTACAGAGACCAATAACATAAGGAAGTATGAGTACACTAATCTCAAGTGCATGAAAAGTGATTAAGAATTAGTACTAACATGCTATGGAGACTATGAACTTAGGGGAGCATGAGTACCTTCTCCAATATAAAACCATGCATTAACACTATCTTTTGGTTATAACCCCTACATTGAGCCTTTGTTAAAGAAGTTTTGCTGAAATCCTAATAAATACAAAGTTTTGCATCTGCTCCTAGTAACTGAGTTTGATACTTCCATAACTGCTGATCAAGCATCCAATCATAAAAGAGGACTAATCTACCATGAATGAAAGTTGACATCCATAAGTAGGACACCATTTCATTATCAGTAATGCATTAACATCCAACAAAATATATTAAACCCATATAATCTACTTTATAAAACTGTCATGTGCCAGATGTAACTCAAATCATGATATATCATGTAGAAAGAAAGTTACACTACTGCCTCATCATAATTACAGATCCTGAACTATAAAAATGGGAAAATTCCATGCTTAACAGAGGTTAAGACCCACATAAAATGTTCAAGATACTTGATGTTCATGACCCAAGGCACCCTCCTGTGAGCATGCATTTTGGTTTCAGATAAAGAGTTTCTAGTATTATAACATAAAGAAAAATTTTAGCAGCCAAAATTAATCAGTTTACCTTCTATGCAAAATTAATCAGTTGACCTTTTAATTTTTATGCAAGACACTCAAACAACATACTGAAGTTACGTAGAGATGTTTATGTGATTTATTCAACTCTTGATACCAATGCCTATGAGTTTCAATTCAGCTGAATAAGCTTTCTATCTCTTTAGTTATTTGTTAACTCCTGACCAAAGCAACTTTAAATCATTGCAAATAGATTTCACATTTAAATGTTAGGGCATTTTTTCTCTTCCCTTTATGTGGTACAGTAATTTCTTTAATTTTAGGTTGAAATAATGGTATAAGTAAATTTGCAAATTGCAGCGCATACATATATGTTTCAGTTGGATTCAAGAAAACAAGAGAATCAACCATAACTGCATCGCTGGTACTCAGCATGATGATATTTATATTAATTCCTTAGGGTTCTGTTCCGGTCATGAATATTTAACAGGAACATATCTTTAGTTAGCTTGGGAAACAGGAGTGACAATTGTACCAATTCTCTTCACTTAGAAACACATCAGATAAGAAATTGAAACTTTCTAAAATATAGGAGATTCTCAAGCAGATTAATCATTAATGTCATGGTTTAACTGTCCAGTGTGTTCATATGATACATAGTTGTAGATGATCACAGGTTCTCAAACTACAACTAGAATGACCAAGTTCAATGAAATTAATTAACAGACACAACACTACTATCCAGGTACAGTTTTTGGAACTGGTGAGATACTCTAACACCACTACAAAGGATCATCAATATTTCAGGATGTGGTGGAAGTCCCTTTTTAACAAGGTATTATGACAGCAATGCACATTTTGCACTAGTCTGCAAACCCCAAAGACAAGAGAATACCAGCCTATTTTATTGATCAATGCGGACATCACATTTCCAATAATTAAGCATTGTATGTTCAGATAAAAGTTCAATTCTTGAACTTCAAACACCACGCTAGAAGAGCTCACATGACAAACTCCCAAGTTCCCTTATTACCATTGCAGTTAGCCCTATACCACGAAACGTGAGATTAAGCTCTATGGTTCCCCAATTCCTAATGCGCCATTATGAAAGTGATCCAAATAATTCTGACTAAGTGATGCACCATATTGTCAGTGGTATTCAATAGCTGGAGCATATAAAGCCATGGCAACCAAATTATGGCAATTTATTCGACAAAACAGCATCAGGAAGGAATACAGCATAATACCAAGCTGTTGCAGTTAATACACCGGCGATTATCGGGAAGCTTTAGAAGATTCCTTATAATTTTCTCATTCTTCTCGTCCTCCTTCCGGTTAGCCATTTCAATACGAATAGAATAAACCTCAACACTTTTCCCCCAATCCGTTCACTGCATAAAAGCAACTACACGATCAGCCCAAACCGAAAACCACCAAAAAAATCGATAACTAGACTCAGAAACTTCAAACTCTGAGACGATCAGATCTGGTAAATTGAAGTATTCAAAGTTGAATTGCCGGCAAAAAAAAAAAACTGAACAGCGGCAAAATCGAGAGGCTGCAACTTCAGTTTAGTTGATAGCAATAATAATCTAATCGAAGCAGAAAAATGGATGGGCGAACCTGATCGGTGAAGCGCAATTTCATAAATTAGGGAAGGAGGAGAGGACGGATCTCGCGTCTGCCCTATACAGCTCAGCTTTAACAAAGAGTAGAGAGAGAGAGAAAGACAGCGGCCTTTTGCTGTAGAAAACGTAGGAAAAATTGTCGAACGTGAGGAGAGAGAGAGTATTTATTGCGAGGCAGCCCAGTCCAGACATAGAGAGGCTGCTCCGCGTTTTGACTGTGAGAAAACTCAAGTCTAACTTGACTGCTCGTCTAGTGCTGTCACTATGGTTGCACAATGTTACTTCATCACTTTCTCAAAAATAGTCTCTTTAAAAATTTACAAATTTTAATATGAAATTAATAAAATATGAGAAAGATAGAAAATAAAAATTATTAAAGAATTATTAATATAAACTAAGACCAATTTCATAAGATAAAAAAAGATAGAAAATAAAAATTATTAAAGAATTATTAATATAAACTAAGACCAATTTCATAAGATAAAAAAAGATAGAAAATAAAAATTATTAAAGAATTATTAATATAAACTAAGACCAATTTCATAAGATAAAAAAAAATTAAAAAATATAGAAGATGACTAATTATTTTTGGCTATTCAACCTTTTTCCCTATTAGAACATTCAAAATTAGTATATGGAGAAACCATCTTTTAACTATTTAGAGTATCAACTTTTTTCCCTATTAGAACATTCAAAATTAGTATATGCAGAAATCATCTTTTAACTATTTAGAGTATCCACGGCGGTGCTTGCTAGTACGGACGCCGTTCGTGCCTGACTCAACTTTATTTTACCCAAATAATACCCGCAAGTGTACGGGGTTATCGTAACAAACAGCAAACAAAAGTATATTGTATTCCACAGAGACAATTTAGTGTAAACCTAAGTACCACGAACAAATTTCAACTACTATCCAGACGATCCAGATTTTTGGTTTAAAACTAACACTACTAAAAGCATATAAATCAGAGATTAAAAAGAAAAACACTTAAACAAGAGAACAAAGAAGCAAGTTGCAAACAAAGATGAAGAAATATGCAGAATTCAAGGATCCGATGCACAACTCATAGCCTAACCCAACTGACATTCAATTACCATTTAAAGTCTCCAGAATTGTTGAATCAATCACATATATGAATTTAACCATTTCCCAAGGTGAGAAATCCGCAGATTAAGTATAACAATTGAAGTCCCCTTCTAATTCTTAGACTTAACTCCCAACAGATCGATTAGATTAATGAACCCACTCATAATCTCAACTCTCCCGAGTTTTATTGAATTAAGGTGTGAATTATTCCTATTTCCAGATTAATTATTTCACCTTCCGATTAGTCTATGAAACCCTACACTACCAATTGGTGATCAAGCAATTGACAGGAAAAAGCACAGGAATAAACCAAACAATTACAAGAACTAGATAAAAACGAAATCAATTGGATTAAAACTATGAATTAATGCATCTTCACCAAGAATTCTACCCAAAAGAAGTTTAGCTACTCATATTCATGGAAGAAAACAAGTCTAAACTAAAGAAAACAACGGAAAACATGATACGGAGTACAATTGGCGGAGGAATTGAAGCTTGAATCTTCAATCTTCTTCCAAGAGTGCTTGAGAGAGATGGGTTGTGTGTTTCACGGCGGTAGAGAATGAGTAGAGTTGCCCTAGCTTTTGTTTCTTATTCCCCTCTTTAAAAAAAATCACGTTTCACTTCAGAAAATCGCCAGAAATACGTACCCGGCCGGGTGGATTTATTGTACTGGAAAATCACCCGGCCGGGTGGGACTCTTTCGGTACTCTCTGGAATTGCGCAGGCCAAATTGTGCCACCCGGCCGGGTACAATTGTTGTACTGTAAAATCACCCGGCCGGGTGGAACTTCTTCCGAGCTCTCTGGAATTGCGCAGGCTTTTAAATTCCACCCGGCCGGGTGGCTTTTCTGCACAAAACCTCACCCGGTCGGGTGAGACCCTCTTGCACCCCATTTTTGCCCATTTTGTCTAAAACACTCAACAAACACGTGAACTCCCAAACATGTAGTAATTGGCTGGAAATAACCATTTTGAGCACAAAAACTCAACAATTAAGCATATCAACACACCAATCATGACACTAAAATGCGAGTTTGTCAACTCCCCCAAACTTAGACTCTTATTTGTCCTCAATTATTTGTCCTCAAATAAGAATAAGAAATCATGAAGAACAAACTCATGCATAGAGGTGGGATTGATGTTTTGCTTCAGAAAATTTTTCAAACAAGTTCGAATGTAAGATACATACAAGAATCAACCAAACATTAATTGAAGCTACTGTCTCGTATGTCACCTGGTATCAATGCTCTCACAAGGTTTAGGAAGTGTGATTTTCTCCCTTTTATTCTTTCTCACTCAAGTGTATAAGAGGTACCATAAACACTCAAATCAAGTAACATGTAATGCTTACCATAGGCTTGCTCAACGTCAAACGTCTCCTCTGTTCTGATGTGAAAGTGAACCTAGGATCAGAAAGGTCTTTATTTGGGTTGTAATGTAGGCTCTTTGGACAGTAGGGTGAATTTAGGCTATAGCGACTAAAGAATATAATTGAATCACACATCTCCCCAACAACCATTCCCTCAAATGATTCTCAATACTTGGCTTTATCAAGCTTCCTTCCAAGACCCACTTATTCAAAACTCCATCACACTTTCTATTTATTTACAATACTTCTCTCTCTTTTTTTTTTCTTTTCTTCTAGACTTCGTCTAGCTTATACCTCCATTTTTTTTATATACATATCTTCCCATCCTTTGTAACATTGTGTTTTTCTCCCCTCTTATAGGTTTTTCGAACATTTCCTTTCAACTATCAAACACATTTTTTTCTATGAAGGCTAACTAGGGATTTTATATGCGTATGAGGCTAATCAAAGAATGCCTAACTTCATCCCTTAAGTTCACATCCACTATATAGACTTGACATGACGAGGAGCAAGTTCTAGAAACAAAAGCAAGTACCCAATCAAATCACACTTGAACAAAGTATGGCTCAAATCTCACCGGGATTAGCATTGACCAAGCAAACAAGCACTTCACTCGCAATTAAATCATGAAATGATCACGCAGTCCCTAACCATTCTAACCACAATTTTTAAGACAAAAACAATTATCATCATAAGCCATCAACCTCGTACTTAGCATCAATTATCTTACATTCATCCATATTCGAATTTGAGTCCCATAGGCTTACACCAAATGACACCAAATAAAACATTAAAAAGAAAAAGTCTCAAGAACACAAGTACACATCATTAGCAAATGGAGAAATGGAACAACCAATCCACGTCAGAACTCCCCCCCCAAACTTATTCAAGACAGAGGATAGAATAAGTTTGAAGAGAAGTGGATGGTTGAGATACCTCTATTCGGCCGACGGTGGGAACCTCGCGTAGTAGGCATGGTAGAAGGCCTGGCAGTTGGCATCACTAGCATCGAAACGAGTCTGTAGCTGCTGAAGCTGCTCTCCATAGTGATCCAGCCGAGTTCCAAAGTTGTCAAGTCGAGTGTCGCACTGGGACCTCCATGCCTCGGCGTTCGCGTTCCACTGCTGTGCCTGGATCCACCGGGCCTCCTGCTGGTCTATGCTCACCCGAAGTGATCGAACTCCCGCAGCAATTTTCGCCAAGTAACTGTCGTTGGATGGCCTCCCTCGTGGTCGGCTCCTCTTGGGCTGGCTGCTCTGGCCTTCTTCATACTCCGTGGCGGGCTCTTCATCATCCTCGTTCATAGCTGCTGGGGCGTTCTCTATCTGCATGAGCTCCTCAGGGATATGCGATTGCGGAAGATAGGCGGGGTCGACATAATTGGGCACGGCATCCGCGGCTCCTTCTCCTTGAGGGGGGTCACTCTCGATCTTCTCCAAATGGTCTGGAGTATCCATCTTCCAATTGGTCTGGTAGCCCCATCCGCTGACCGCGAAAAGCTGGGGGTCGGGGAACCTAATGCACGTGTTTTGATCTATCCTGAAGTACCCTGCGCCCCGTCTATCAACCAGAATGATGTTGGACCTCTTAAATGTGTCCCAATCCAATATCATGAAACCGGGATCTGGGGTCCTTCTCTCAAAGCTTACTCCAAATTTGAAGGCCAACGCCGCTACAATTCCTCCACAACACAACTCTTATCTCCATAGAGTTGGTAGGTGAAGAGAAGTTTGAATAAGATAGGAGACAGAACTTATTCAAACCCCCCCCTCCCCCAAGACTGCACCTAACCAACAAGGGAAAGAGGTAAACGATTACTACACATGAACACAAGAACTGCAGTTGGCATCACTAGCATCGAAACGAGTCTGTAGCTGCTGAAGCTACTCTCCATAGTGATCCAGCCGAGTTCCAAAGTTGTCAAGTCGAGTGTCGCACTGGGACCTCCATGCCTCGGCGTTCGCGTTCCACTGCTGTGCCTGGATCCACCGGGCCTCCTGCTGGTCTATGCTCACCCGAAGTGATCGAACTCCCGCAGCAATTTTCGCCAAGTAACTGTCGTTGGATGGCCTCCCTCGTGGTCGGCTCCTCTTGGGCTAGCTGCTCTGGCCTTCTTCATACTCCGTGGCGGGCTCTTCATCATCCTCGTTCATAGCTGCTGGGGCGTTCTCTATCTGCATGAGCTCCTCAGGGATATGCGATTGCGGAAGATAGGCGGGGTCGACATAATTGGGCACGGCATCCGCGGCTCCTTCTCCTTGAGGGGGGTCACTCTCGATCTTCTCCAAATGGTCTGGAGTATCCATCTTCCAATTGGCCTGGTAGCCCCATCCGCTGACCGCGAAAAGCTGGGGGTC